>NW_018113655.1:0-555 GCF_000183805.2 Loa loa | reverse complement strand
TCTCTCCTCNCTCTTTTTTTTTTTTTTTGCATTTCTATATGTTGTATTGTAAATTGAAGAACGAATAAAAAAATAAACTTCTATGATTTACATAAAGTTAAATTTATAATAATAGACGAATGAATGAATCGATGGATGGATGGAAGTATAATGTAGAAGTCTCATTAAGTTATAAAAAAGGCTACTCTTAATTAATATATGTTAATCTTGAATCAATGTCACAATACCGCGGGAAATATTCAAGAAATTATCGCATAAAAGTTTTAAACAAATTATTTATCGTGCCTTCTGCTTGTAGAAAGCTTAAAACTATAAGCATTAGTAACAAATTTAATTGTAACCTTTCTCATATTGAAATCAAAAGCAGATAATTCTTCCTCATAAAAATACTTATTACGCCATCAATCCTTCTAACCAAATGACTAAAAACTTCTCTCTTATCTTTTTATTCAATCGATTTCCTTCTCTCTCTCTCCCTCTTTTTTGTTTTAACTAAAAAAAAAATGAAAATTCTCATTTCCTCTATTTCTTACCTCATTACAAACTGAGGATATC
>NW_018113653.1:0-555 GCF_000183805.2 Loa loa | reverse complement strand
TTCATTTACTTATAATAGGAGGATAGATTTTTCGTTCTTTTTTTTTTTTCCTCCCCAAATGTTTAAATTATCAAATTATTTCATTGATAATTTTATTGTTTATGCTCATTTATTCAATATTGTCAACCACCTGTGATTTTTGTCACATATCCTGTCATCTTTCATATAATGTATATATAAAGTATTCGAAACTTTGTATATTACTAGTTGAAAATGAGGATAATTAAAAAGAATATCACAATACATTAGAATAAGTTATATTAGATAAAGATAAAAGTATGATAAATTGATAGATTAGGATAAATGTAAAAAGATAAGAATATGATAAAGAGATAGATAAAGATAAGAATATGATAAATTGATAGATTAGGATAAATTAGAGAATAGTTATAATAAAAATGTATTTTTTATAGATGCAATTATTGATTAAATTATATCAATTGGAATAATTGTTACATTACATTTATTGTTGTAAAAATACGAAAGAAAAGGAATGTTATTATATTATTCATCAAATATTAACCATAAAAAAAAANANANANANANATATATATA
>NW_018113652.1:0-555 GCF_000183805.2 Loa loa | reverse complement strand
AAAGCAACGGTGCACTTTAATAAATAAAATTTCAAGTACAGGAAATGTAAATGTTATGATTGATTAATAATAGCAAACATTTTTTTTTTTGTTTTATTTTTCAAATGTAAAAAGTTAAAATAAAAAAAAAAAACGAAAGGAAAATGTTTTAGAGAAGAATAAATTATTAGTTGAAATTATTAAAATAAGCTAATTAGGGAATTTAATTCAATTTCCTATTTGATTTAGCAGCAAATTTTCATTAAATTATTATTATTTAAATTGTTAAAATAAGCTAATTAGGCAAATTAATTCAATTTTTTAATTAATTTAGTGATAAATTTTCATCAAAAATACAAAGCAACCATAAATATAAAAACAAGATATATTTAGCCATAAATACCATTAATATATTTGGCCTTTTTTTTTTTTTATAAAGCCAAGATCGAAATAAATTAATAATACTTCATGAGCAAAAAAAATTTTTAAAAAATTTTAGCCTTTTTTTTAAATGCTAAAAAATTTTTATAAAGCCAGAATAGAAATAAGTTAATAATATTTCATAAGTATAAAAAT
>NW_018113651.1:0-555 GCF_000183805.2 Loa loa | reverse complement strand
TACTAATACTAATACTAATACTAATACTAATACTAATACTAATACTAATACTAATACTAATACTAATATACTAATACTAATACTAATACCAAACTAATACTAATACTAATACTAATATACTAATACTAATACTAGTACTGATATACCAATACTATTACTAATACTAATATACTAATACTAATACTAATATTAGTACTACTACTACTACTGCTTTTAAGGTAAATTTTATACATATATATAGATATGTGTACATATCTATTGTTATAATTAAAAAAATGAAAAGGGAGAAAAACTCGATCCGTCAATAGATCGCTTTTCGTAAAACGGCGGATATTTTGTGATTTTCTTTCGAATTTTAAAATTTGTCTTTCTTACAAAAAAAAAAAAAAATATCATTTAAAGATTTAATTGCAAAGAAATGAATGCATTTATGATAGGCAAAAAAAAAAAAAAAGTGAAGAAGAAATACAAACATTGTGATAGGATTGGTGACATACAATCGAAAAACAAAAAGTACAATGAAACCTGTAATTTATCTCTCTTTCCCTCTCTCTC
>NW_018113650.1:0-556 GCF_000183805.2 Loa loa | reverse complement strand
AATGCGCATTACATTGGATAAAAAATCATTCTAACCTATTGCCAAGATTTATTCAAAATCGAGTCGAGGAAATACGTAGAACGAAATGTACTTTTCGTTATATTCCGTCAGAAGAGAATCCCGTAGACGTGGCAACAAGAGGTCTCAACCCAAAACAGCTCAGAGGTTTCATGCCATGGTGGCATGGTCCCTCGTGGCTAGTACAAGGTGAAACTAGCTGGCCACAATGGGAATACGATTTTGACAATAACGACGAACCAAAGGAAATTACCGTAACAGAGGTCTCGCGAATGCGCAAGGATCATAATCTTCAATTTATCGATGCCGGACGTTTTAGCAAATGGCTAAGACTGTTACGAACAACAGCGTGGATCCTCAAGTTTATTCGATTAACAACTAAAAACGGACTACCATGGCTACAGTCTGCCTCAATTGAAAAGGATCGATTTACAGCTGAGGATTACAAACTGTCGGAATGGTTGTTAATTAGACAAGCGCAGTCTGAAGGAGTCAATGACGACGAAATAAACAAGTGGAATTTATTCTACACAGAAGA
>NW_018113649.1:0-556 GCF_000183805.2 Loa loa | reverse complement strand
TTCAGCATTATCAACGATACAAAGTCTTCAAAAGGTATCACAACCTACAATTAAGAGAAGGAGACCGTGTGTATTTTGCACTCGAGACCATTGGGATAGCGAATGTGATGTCTATTCTACAGTATAAAGGTGTCGGAAAACCCGTGAGAATTTATCATACATTAAATGCTTGGAACATTTCTAATGATTCATCACTGCATTATTCACCAAATCACATTCTTCAAAATTATCTCCCATACGTTTCTTTGTTATCTTTGTCTAACGGAAATACACATTTTTACCGTTTCCTTCGTATCTCAAGCAATACCCTCTAACGTTTTATGTAAACCACTCCTACTTCTTTATATATATATCCTTTTTTTGTATAAGTTGTCTGGACTAGTGCTCTTATATAGTATCCTTATAACAGCTTTTGACTCACGGGCAAGCGGTTTCTTCTCCTTATTCTTCAATAATCCTCCTGATCAACCCTGCATTATATCAATAAAGCGGTAAAATTTACTCTGCGTCCTCACAACGTATATTCGACGTATTCACAAGGTAAGCCTTTAATAAA
>NW_018113648.1:0-557 GCF_000183805.2 Loa loa | reverse complement strand
CTACTGGTTTCATCAGGATAATTCACTGGAGTTACCACACTTTTTAAGTCAGCTTAATCAATTAATTTTGTAAAACACGAAATACTAAGTTGTGGATAAGTTTACCAACCGTTAATTATCTTTGTTAATTAGCTTTATAGCTGAATACAGTAAGAAATGGATGATTTACTTGATTTGTCAAAACAATTCTCAACAACTGAACTATTTTCATAGTACGGATTTTGTCCACCTTCATAGTATGGACAAACAAGCAAAAAAGACCAAAAAGGTCTAGGCTCATAGGAGTAAAAGATAATCATCAAGCCCGTTATTTTCATAACGAGGCTGCTACCAAAGTATCAGCAGAATGACCACTATGGAATTAACGGATCTGTGGGCCGTATATCAGGAATAAGGTTTCAGGGGGTTTAGAAGATTTGAAAAGTTTGACTTTTCACGAAACTAAAATTTTAGACTATGAAATAGTTGTATTCACCAAAGAGTTATAACTATAATAAGGTTGATTTGTTTGTAGTAAACAATGGAAGTAGTTGCTTTAAAATACATATAACATGGTG
>NW_018113647.1:0-557 GCF_000183805.2 Loa loa | reverse complement strand
GAAGATTAGCCTCAAGTATTCCAAAGTAAATTTTGTGCAAACTAGCACAGTTACAAACTTGATAAAAGATAATTTCGTTTAAAAAGTAGAATGCTTATCTTGGAATCCTAAAATCTCATAACACAAAATTTTGAGAAGCAACGGACATTCCCTGTCGAAATAAATCAAATAGAAGTTACTAAATGAAATTCCACGGTAACAGATACCACCCGAATATATTGGTCGGGGATAGCGTGTATAAATACTAATTTCGATGGGAGTGGCTAGCCACGTGTATCGATAACCTATAGTAATATAATATTAGCAATCACTTTTAATCCTTTATATAGAATAATTTAAATTCAGCTGCCACGTTGCATTGTGAAATGAATAATTTCAAAAGGAAAAAATAATTTCAATTCCATATTGCATTGTAAAAAATAATTTATGCAAAGCTTTTACAACATTTTTTCCAGTTTTATCCCATTTCGGTCCGAAACTATTTCTGGCTAAATCTTCCAAAAATGTCAATCACATTGATTTGATAAAGAAAATTTTAAACTGAACTTGTTGGATAC
>NW_018113646.1:0-557 GCF_000183805.2 Loa loa | reverse complement strand
TTTTTTTAATTGAATAAAAAAATTAATAAAAAAAATTTTTTTTTAAACCTTTTTCAATTTATGATTGATTTTCTTTTCTTTTTTTTTTCTCGTGAATTTATTCCTTCTACTAAATGGCTAATTAAAAAGGAAAATAAGGGATTAATGAGGCGAATGAGTAAGGAAATCATGAATAATTGAAAATAGCAATTAATCGAAATCAAATTGCGAGATATTAACACTTAAAGTTAGAAGAAAGAAAAAAGTGATAATAATTGATAGTAAGATACTGATAAAAAAGATAGTGTTGCTAATAAACAGTTATTGCCCGTGTTTACTATTCATGAAATGCAAATTTTGAGCGATCAAATTTTATTCATTTTTCACGTGAATAAAATTTGATGATTTAAAATTAAAAAAAGAAAAAAATGAATGAAATATAAGAGAATAAAATGTTATCAATGTTAAATAGGATAGAGATAATTGATATCAGTTAAAATGGTTAACACTTAAACGTTTCAAAAATTTGTTCTGTTGTAAAAGTTATGAATAGAAATAATAAGAAGAATAAAAATGTT
>NW_018113645.1:0-557 GCF_000183805.2 Loa loa | reverse complement strand
TATGTGATATCATCAGGATAGCATAAATCCTCTAAAATTTACATGAAGAAGAATGCAAATACTTGCTAGTTTTTTCTCTTGATCTCTTGAACGGATAAGTTTGATTGATAATTAATTAATAATACTGTTCAAATAATACCATTAATAATACTATTAATAATACTATTTAATAATACTATTTAAATAATACTATTAATAATACTATTAATAATACTATTTAATAATATTATTCACTATTCAAACAATTAATTTATGTTGAATCAGAAGTACAAGTACTTTATACAGGTAATATGATTGCAATATTGATATTGATAAGACTATGATATTGATAAATAAGAATTTTCTATGATTACATTATACTTAATACATACTGACAAGAAATAGATATTCATAATAAGTAGATGTTAATGATGATACTACTGTAGCATTGTACAACGATAAAAAAAGAAAAGAATGATAATAATTATGAAGCAATTACTATTTGCTATTTTCGAATTAATGGAATTTCTTACGATGTTTTGCTGAGAATTTGTTGTTTGTAATAGTGATGGAAGTTG
>NW_018113644.1:0-557 GCF_000183805.2 Loa loa | reverse complement strand
AATAATAATAATAATAATAATAATAATAATAATAATAATAATAATAATAATAATAATAATAATAATAATAATAATAATAATAATAATAATAATAATAATAATAATAATAATAATAATAATAATAATAATAATAATAATAAAATAATAATAATAATAATAATAATAATAATAATAATAATAATAATAATAATAATAATAATAATAATAATAATAATAATAATAATAATAATAATAATAATAATAATAATAATAATAATAATAATAATAATAATAATAATAATAATAATAGTAATAATAATAATAATAAAACTGCTGAAAAGTATCAATAGCGATGAATTCAAACATGTAAGAAAAATGAAAAATTGGAAAGAACTAACAAATGATGATAGAATTCGGTAATGCTTAAATATAAGCGGAAATTTTCGGGGTCATCGTTAAGTCGTTCTTCAACTTTGCCTATGCAATTTAAAATGTTTTCTGCATCGATATTTTCTCTTATAGGACATTCGTTCTCGCTGAAAATCATTGCGTAATCTGCTTGATGCTCCAAACACCAA
>NW_018113643.1:0-557 GCF_000183805.2 Loa loa | reverse complement strand
GTGAAAAATCAAAAAAACGAAAAAGGAAAAAGGAAAAAAATGGATAAATCGTTGTTAATTGAGCTACTTGCTTACCTATTTACTTATCTGTTTGCGGTTATTATCAATATTATTGATTAATTAATTAATCATTAACAATTAGATTACTTATTTATCTGTTTATAGTTATATGGATTAGTCGTTGTTAATTGGAACCTATTTATTTATCTGTTTGCGGCTATTATTAGTATTATTAATTAATTAATTAATTACGCTGGCAATTAGATTACTCACTTATCTGTTTATAATTGTTGTTATCGTCGTTAACTAATCGCTATTAATTGAATTACTTACCTCTCGATTTATTTTTATTGTTATTATTATTATTAATTATTCGTTCCAATCATACTTTGAAGTATTGCTTTTCATCGCTGCTAGTTGGAATGATTTGACATTCCAGACAGATTGATTCAACTACCAAACTAGAAGTTCTCAACGATGTTGCGACATTTGCGCATAATTTCTTTACAACATTCCGACAATCACACGTAGGCTTGATTAAATTCACAACAAAAGGC
>NW_018113642.1:0-557 GCF_000183805.2 Loa loa | reverse complement strand
ATGAACTTTTTAACACTTATCATATCATCAATTAATCAAAGACAATCTACTTTTCTTTGGCTTTAATTACTGATAAAATTAATGAACTTTTTAACACTTATCATATCATCAAATTAATCAAAGACAATCATTTTCCTTGGCTTTAATTACTGATAAAATTAATGAACTTTTTGACACTTATCATATCATCAAATAATCAAAGGCAAACATTTTCTCTAGCTTTACATAATAAATACTTCGTGAAAATTCAAAAAAAAAAAAAGTTGTCACTTGTGCACTTCTGATAAGTAGCGAAAAAAATCCCATTACTAAGGACAACCTTAATTTACAGGATTATACTGTCGCATTTTATTTACGTCAATTTTGGCGTGATAATCGTTTAGCATTCAAAAGTACTGATAGAAAAGAATTAACAATCGGAATTGATTTAATAAAGAGTATTTGGGTTCCGGATACCTTTTTTCCGAATGAGAAGAAATCATTCTTTCATGAAGCCACAACGCATAACTCTTTCTTACGTATCGATAATTACGGGAATGTATTTCGTAGTATTAGGT
>NW_018113641.1:0-558 GCF_000183805.2 Loa loa | reverse complement strand
GCACAGTTTTTACACTTGCAAATCTGGGAAGATTGATGAGCAGAATTCAATATTTGATTATACTCCAAGAAATTGGCAAAAGGATTAGCAGGGAGTTGAGAAACAATAAAAATTGTGACCTGTTTTGAAATATCGATGGTAATATGAATTGCATTTTATTTACTGATAAAAGGTGTGAAATTTTCTTCGCAAAATCATTAAATACATACATTCATCAGATTAACGTCAAACGAATCACATAATCAAAAATATCGATGACCGCCAATTTGTCGTGTTTTTACATATTGCAACACTCATTGTATTGAAGATAGAAAAACGGACTTGAAATTTTGCTAAATTTGCGAAACTAACAAGAAGTTCCGAGACATTTCTTCTTGTGTCTATTCAAGCTGTACTTGTCGCTGAAGAATCTGTTGCAATTTTCGCATAGAGGTTTAGGTTGATGTTTTTCCTTGTGAAAGGTAAGTGATGACCTACAATTGTACTTTTTCTACAATTGGGTTCTTTGCATTCGTAAATATATGGTTTCTTGTGCGTTTTCCAGTGTTCTCTATTTCT
>NW_018113640.1:0-558 GCF_000183805.2 Loa loa | reverse complement strand
ATTATCATTTGTTTAAATCATTCCTTTTGTTGATAATTATTTGATTATACCAATAAATTGTTTAATTATTTGTAATTATTCAATTAATAATTTAAATGAAATAGTAAATTTAAGCGTAAAATTTACTGATATGATATTAGCTATCATTTTGTCAAAATTTCTTTCCATGATTCACTTATAATTATACAAAAAACTTTACCAATCTTTTAATTATTCAAATAAACATTAGAAATAAATATATGAATTATTGATTTTTTCATTATTTTCGAGTTTTCGAATTCATTACAAATAATTTGCACGTTTTACATAATTACTTTACGTGAAATCTGAACTATTATTTCAGGTATTCCAATAATTAATGCAATTTTTTTTGTTTGAAATGAATTTGATAATACTAAGAAAGTATGATCAAAAAAAAAAAAAATTTATGATATATTTGGGGAAATGTTACAGAATAAATTTGATTAAATCATTAAGATAAAATTCAAAATAAATGAAAATATGCAAAATTGCATAATTTGAAATGTATTAAAATGAAAAATTATAAAAATTTCAAAA
>NW_018113639.1:0-558 GCF_000183805.2 Loa loa | reverse complement strand
AATTCACACAGGTGATAAGCCGTACAAATGCGGAATATGCGGGAAGAGTTTTGCTCAGTCATCGAATATGCATACACATGTGAAGAAACACAAGGTGAAGAACGGAACAGTTGTTCTGCGTGCAAGAAAAAATTTCTCTCAATCACAAAATATGACAATCAGCTGCATTGTATGCGGTAAAGAATTCCTGCGAAAACTCCATTTGAAATCACACATGAAGAATCACATGATGGACCGATGGAATTGAGCATTATTATTTCTGGTTTTTTGTATTTTTTTATAAGTTAAATTCATTTTTTCTTATTGTACTGTTAGCACCTCTACCATTTCTTTATTATTTCTTTTACATTAATGAATAAAATTCCCCGTTTCACATATGAGGACTGACACAGATGAAAAGTCTGTTTTGATCAAAATTAAAGATTTCATTTTTTTTCCCCCCCCAAAAGAGGCAGTGTGCATTTCGGTGGGAAGGAATAATTAAATCATTTTAGGTACAAAATGATTTAACTAAAAGAAATTGAATCCTTGACACTAAGTTCAATTATTTAGTATACG
>NW_018113638.1:0-558 GCF_000183805.2 Loa loa | reverse complement strand
AGCCTCGTCGAGCGCTGAATCTTCTTAATACATGGATAAAGCTTTCAGCTGTTAAATCATCCACTAATTCGAGGTGTACAGCTCTAGTTGTAAAGCATGTGAATAGGGCTACCCATCTTTTGGTAAGACCACTTTCACCCTTTATAGAAAGGGGGCCTAAGTAGTCCAAGCCAACATGTTCAAACGTCCGAGTCCGTTTAATTCGGGTTTCTGGTACATTGGGCATAACTGGTGATTTAAATGGCTTCGCTCTCCATCTTTTACACGCCATGCATTTGTTTAATGCGCTTTTTACCTCCGTTCTGTCTTTAGGTATCCAGAAGTTTCTTCTTAATTCTGATAATGTGTGAGCGATTCCTGCATGGTTAGGATCTTCATGTTGGTGTTGGATGATGAGCTTAGTTATTGGATTATGCCTTGGAAGGTATATTAGATTTACACTATCTGGGTATATTCCTGTACTGGTATTATCCAGTCGGCTTCGGCATTTCCATAAGGAATGTGTGTCGCTATAATAAAGATTCCATTTGTTTATTTCCTTTTCATTGAGACCTTCTG
>NW_018113637.1:0-558 GCF_000183805.2 Loa loa | reverse complement strand
TGATTGAATACCTTTTCTTCTTTCTGACAGCATTATTTCTTTCAAATTTTAATTTAATAAAAAAAAAAAAAAGGAAGAAAAAGAAGTGGACGATAACCCATTAATCTTTTAGGAAGCAAAAATTAATTAATAATATGTGCAAAATTATTAATAAACTTTGCATGAATAATTTAAAATTAAGATACTTAAGATATAGATACTATTTTAAATTGGAAAAAATTTATCGATTTGTTTATTTAAATTTTCCATGGGTTAATTCTTTGAATTGAATGAATTTTTGCTGAAATTAATTAAAACAAATTTATTTTTGGTATTAAATTATCAAAAAATTTTTTTATAACTTATTATTATTTAGTAATTTAAAAATTACAAACCACAAATTTTGGACTTTTTTTTTTCTCTTTTGCTAAATGTTATCAACTTATCTATTGCATATTTTTTAGCTGATATTACTTTTTGTAACAATTGAAATGTAAAGTATAATTGAAAACTTTAATGTGTCATTAGGGTCTCATCACTTAGAAAAGCAGTATGTTTCAGGTTTTTTTTTTTTTTTTT
>NW_018113636.1:0-558 GCF_000183805.2 Loa loa | reverse complement strand
TCGAATGGAAAGAGGATAAATGTATTTCCCTTTATCGAAAGGAGAAAGATGGTTACTGTAACGGAGACAGAATGCACGTCGCGAGATGGAGAAAGAGAAAGGGGGAGAAGGTAGATCGGTCACATACTAAGTGAGAGGGCGATTATTGTCTTCATGAGAGAGGAGATGTGGTTGCTACTATTCCATAATGATTGGATTTTGTGGTCAAGGCGGTCATTATAAAAAAGCATATGACTTTTTCGGGTGACTTTCAGGACAAAATTTTGATTTTTTTTTCCTTTTTCGAATATTGGGGTCTAAAGTTTTCCATTGTTTCAATGTATATTTATTTGATATTTAACACGTTTGGTGCAATGGTCATCGAGAATTATTAAACGTTCTTATAGGCCAAATGTTGAGAAGTCAGTTCTGCACTTATTCTTGGCCCTTTATTTGATGAATTTGGCTCTTTATTTGTATTGTCACGAGAGGTTGTAATAACTGTCAGGTTGAATTATATGGCGATATGGATGGCAAAAAATCTTGTTTGAAAGAAGTAAATATTTACTTGCATTATTC
>NW_018113635.1:0-558 GCF_000183805.2 Loa loa | reverse complement strand
ATAGCCTCGTCGAGCGCTGAATCTTCTTAATACATGCATAAAGCTTTCAGCTGTTAAATCATCCACTAATTCGAGGTGTACAGCTCTGGTTGTAAAGCACGTAAATAGGGCTACCCATCTTTTGGTAAGACCACTTTCACCCTTTATAGAAAGGGGGCCTAAGTAGTCCAAGCCAACATGTTCAAACGTCCGAGTCCGTTTAATTCGGGTTTCTGGTACATTGGGCATAACTGGTAATTTAAATGGCTTCGCTCTCCATCTTTTACACGCCATGCATTTGTTTAATACGCTTTTTACTTCCGTTCTGCCTTTAGGTATCCAGAAGTTTCTTCTTAGTTCTGATAATGTGTGGGCGATTCCTGCATGGCACAAATCTTCATGTTGTGTTGGATGATGAGCTTAGTTATTGGATTATGCCTTGGAAGGTATATTAGATTTAAACTATCTGGGTATATTCCTGTACTTGGTATTATCCAGTCGGCTTCGGCATTTCCATAAGGAATGTGTGTCGCTATAATAAAGATTCCATTTGTTTATTTCCTTTTCATTGAGACCTTC
>NW_018113634.1:0-559 GCF_000183805.2 Loa loa | reverse complement strand
ATTATTATTATTATTATTATTATTATTATTATTATTATTATTATTATTATTATTATTATTATTATTATTATTATTATTATTATTATTATTATTATTATTATTATTATTATTATTATTATTATTATTATTATTATTATTATTATTATTATTATTATTATTATTATTATTACCTTCTTAAATTAATTACCCTAAAATAATTGCCTTATATCAATTAAGAAGAAGCAAGAAATGAGAAAATCTTCATTAAAAGATGTAAGATAATGATAACGCAAACTAAATATCACTTCGTTATTCGTATGATATTATAGCAATATCTTTAGAAACAACAAGTTTAATTTCTAGAAAAAATAACTCCAACATTCCAAGAAGTTGAATTTATTTTCAAGCTGCAAAATTTCGATAACCGAATAATTGGTACTTCTAGGCTATAATATTTCGACATTCGGGCGGGACAGTATACCTATACAAGGACTGATATTGCTGTCAATTTATATGTCCAAAGATGAGTGTGTGTGTGTGTGTGTGTGTGTGTGTGTGTGTGTGTGTGTGTGTGTGTNTA
>NW_018113633.1:0-559 GCF_000183805.2 Loa loa | reverse complement strand
GAAGTAAGGTCATAGTAACTTGGCCTTTCCTTATCTCAGGCCTCTTCATCAAATATTTTACTCTGACCTAAGGAATAAGTGTTGTGGAACATAATTATTTGTTAAGTGAAATGGAAAGGAACTGAATAGAGGAAGACGGAGATTTCCTGATTGCAGGCATACAAGAATGTTTAAAGCAAGCAGTCGCATGAGTAAAAGGCCTAGAAGATGAGTCGATCACATCGCTTGAACAATTATCTTTTGCATAATTATGTTTAACTACTTTTGAGGATGGATCAGTCTTGCTGGATTATTAACGTCTGATCATTTCGTCCTTTTCACCTGCCTTTCCTTACCTTTATTCTTTTATTGACTTCTATGAATGACGTTCTTTCATCTAATCTCGATCGCTCTCTTACTTAAACATATTTGTCAGTTAGTTTATGACTCATTTCTTTTCACATTTCAATATTTACACATTTCAACAATTTTTTAAACCGTTTTAAGTTAATGTGCTTTGCAACGAATAATTAATTTAACATGTGCTGATGTTACGCAACTTCTCCTTTTCTATCCACTA
>NW_018113632.1:0-559 GCF_000183805.2 Loa loa | reverse complement strand
TAGTTTCTCTTCATCGATTAACATCTAATCTAGTATTTAATTATTTTATTTTTTCATGCATAATTATCATTTCAATTTTAGGTTTTTTAATTGGATTTCTTCTTTTTTTAATTCAGGAAATACTGCAACAATTGTTGTTTATTTGATATGGTTTTTTTGACAACAAGAAAATGTATGAAACAGGAATGAGATGAGAAATATGATTGCCCAATTTTTTATCAGTTTCTTTTCATATTTAAATATATCCAATCACTACTTAATAAATTACTTTCATAATATTTGAATTTATTCAATTAATAGGTAGTAATTTTTAGAAAGGAAATTTTTTTTCTTTTATATGTAATTTGCATTCTCTTATTAAAGTATCTTATTAACAAGTATCTAATTTAATCAGTAATATTTGTAACAAAAATAAAAAGATATGATTATCATTTAATACATTGCTGGAAGAAAGTGGAATTGAAATGCTTTAAAAATATATATATATATATATATATATATATATATATATATATATATATATATATATATATATATATTATTATTATTATATATATAT
>NW_018113631.1:0-559 GCF_000183805.2 Loa loa | reverse complement strand
TTGCAACGAATCTACTTATTTTTGGAGGTATTCTGAATTCCAATTCATGACATTTTTTTCGGCTTTTGCAGACATTATTATTATCAGCGATTAGTTAAATTGTCAACATGTAATTGTTCTCATAGCAAAAAAGAAAAAGAAAACTCATAAAAGTGAAATTTTTTTAGAAAAAAAGACCCAAAAAGAAGGGTAGCAATTTGAACTACATATATTTGATCAATATTTCCATTTCCAATAAATTTCTTGATATATAAACTTCCAATATTTCAGAAGTAAAGCTTTTGTTTTTACTTTTACAAAAGAGATATCAAATAGTACTGAATTGATAATTTAAATAATTATCTTATTCGATAAAAATGGTTCTTTTAAAATTTTGAGGCCCTAATTTCTTGCTGCTAATTTGAATTTTCTCATGAAATATAATTGGATTGAATTTTTCAATCTAATGTGACGAAATTGTAGGCAAAATTTTGTGAAACGGAATTATGCACAATATTTTACGGCGGATTTGCATAAATTAATTGTCACAATGCAATATAACAGTTATTCAGTATAAAGG
>NW_018113630.1:0-559 GCF_000183805.2 Loa loa | reverse complement strand
AAAAAAAGCTTTCCTTAAAGGATGGAATGATGGAATAATTGATTCAGTGAAAGGAAGAAATAAAATTTTCATATAATTTAAATTTCGTAAGAATTTACATCAAATTTGGAAATACTTAAAATTACTTACTTCCTTCTTTTTTTCAGCAAAACCTACAAGTTTATTTTCAACAAATTGCCACATTTGCAAACATTGAATTTTCGCAACAATAAACTTACATCGGTAAATTTTCATTTCATTTTATTTTTATTTTCAAATTTAAAAATTCACACTAAAAGGTAAGAATCGATGAAATGTTAATGTTAATGTTAATTTTTAAATTCAACCGAAAATTTAAACTTAACAACAATTTTAATGTAAAAATTCTCCAAAAGCTACAAATCTTTCTCTCTAGAAAAGGAAAAAAAATGAAAAACATATCTTTTTGTTTCTAATTTAATTGATCCATTTAATTTTCAAATTCATCAATTTTCTCTTTTTTTTTCTTTCATCTCTTTATTAGGAATATTACATTCTTCCTCTCTTTTCCTTTTTCTTTCCCCTCTCTCTCTCTCTCCTC
>NW_018113629.1:0-559 GCF_000183805.2 Loa loa | reverse complement strand
AGCATGTTAGTATCAGCATGATATCAGCATGTTTCATATAACAGCATGTTAGTGTCAGGATGATATCAGCATGATATCAGCATGTTAGTGTCAGCATGATATCAGCATGTTAGTACGTGAACGTACGCTGACTCCCTTTCCATGTAAGTCATTTCTCTGTGTGTAATTATTTTCATTGGTAAAATTTTCGGGAATTCCTCAATGCAAATTTTATATATTATAAAAAAAATGATAACACGTTCTTCAGTTAACGATAGAAAATATCAGTATATTAGTACGTGAACGTACGCTGACTCCTTTTCTGTGCAAATCATTTCTCTGCGTATAATTATTTTTCACTGGAAAAATTTTGAAACCTTATGATTTATTTATATTAGGTAGCGTAAATGATGATGGTAGTGATATAATGACAGTATACGACAATATCTATTGATAATTGATAAATGATAATGAACGTGGTAGAATTCTATCCTTCCTATTTCAGTAGTATCATATGAAATTATTCCAAAACATTTATTTCAATGTGATTTATTCATTTTTGATATCCAGTTAAATTATT
>NW_018113628.1:0-560 GCF_000183805.2 Loa loa | reverse complement strand
TATATATATATATATATATATATATATATATATAAAACTAATATAAACCTTAGCCAGAAATTATTCCACAGGTGAGATTTGGTTTTTTTTTGAACAGGTGAATTAAATTTAGTATATCCATTAAAATATATAATGTATATATTAAATTATTAAATATATATGAGTTTTCTTTTTCTTTTTTCTTTGAAAACTATATGCTCATGAATTGAAATTTAATCGAAGATATTTGTTTTTGTTTTTGGAATAATACGAAAATTTTTATAGTTTTAGAATTATTCAGGAACTGTGTCTTGATAGGGAGAAAAAAAGAATTTCGATAAATGCTTAGGTAAAATTAACAGCTGAACAAAATATTGTTATTATGTTTGATAGATGATGAATTGAAAAGATCCGAAAAGAATTTTGAAAAAATCCGAAAAAATTTTGAAAAAATCCAAAAAAATTTTGAAAAAATCTGAAAAAAAAAATTGAAAAATCCGAAAAAACTGGAAAAAAAGCAAGTGATTATCAGTCTTGAGATGATATAATTAGAAAGATTACACATTTTGTCATTGATAATA
>NW_018113627.1:0-560 GCF_000183805.2 Loa loa | reverse complement strand
TATATATATATATATATATATATATATATATATATATATATATATATATATAATATTCTTAGATAAATATATTTCATTTGTACAAAGCATGGCATTTCAATTTCAGCAATTATATTTTGGTATATCATTAATTTTAGCATTTATAGATTTGACAATTTTATAACATATATATATATATATATATATGAAAGATTTAAGCATACAGAATGTAATATATCAATTTTAGTATTATATATTTTTATTTTCGCTTATTTCGATATACATATGAAAAACAAAGTTGACAATTCGATACAATAGATATATGTATGCGACAATAAATATAGCTTCCTCATTCCCAGACTTTCTGTCCTTCTATCTTTCTTTCCTTTCTCTTTTTTTATTTTTTATTCTATATTTTTATTGATAATGTCAATAGTTAGGTACATTTGTCATTGTTACTACTTTTACACTTGTTGAAATTTCCCTTCTATTCTTTCCTTCATATTCTAAACCTTCACTGGTAGAAGTAGTAATAAGAAGTCGAATTTAGTCAATCCCGTAGAAGTATTTACCGCGACAAT
>NW_018113626.1:0-560 GCF_000183805.2 Loa loa | reverse complement strand
CAAATATTTCGATTGTTGCTTGATGGATGGATGTTAGCATTGTCTATTTTGTTTGAAGTGGAAGCATTCTCTTTTAACGGATATCTTATGAATTCTTTCTTTCCTTCCTTCCTTCCTTTCTTCCTTTCTTCCTTCCGTTCCTTCCTTCCTTTTTTTTTCCTCTCTTTTCATTTCATTTTCTCATCCTCATTAAGTAACATTTCATTTTAAGTTATCTACATACTTTGTTTTGAAAAAAAAAAAAAAAGAAAGGGAAGGGAGAAGGAGGAAAGAAAGGAAGGAAAAAATGAACGAATAAAAAGAATGAATGACATTTTATTTAAGGTATAATTTTACATTTTATCTTATCAATACTTATCACTACTTTTCCACACTATCACTATCAACACTATTACTATTTTTACATCACTACTACTTATCAATACTGTACTATTGCTGTTTCTTTTTTCTTTTTTTATTTAATTATATTTTACACTATCAGCATTTATCAGTGCTATGCTACCGTTATTTCTCATTCTACATTAACGGTACTTATCAGTAATTTTCTGTTTGCTATCTTT
>NW_018113625.1:0-560 GCF_000183805.2 Loa loa | reverse complement strand
AACTTACCTTTTCTTATTTAAATATTTCCTTTCTCATAATTTTCTCATTTCATAAATATTTCAAATAATTTTATGGTATTGACATGACATTTGCGTTCATTTTTATCACATATAACTATATAATGGATTTTATATAAATCGATTTCACAAAAAAAAAGAAAAAGGAAAAAAAAAAGGCTGATGATTTCGATTAACAAATCATTTCATTTAATTTACTAATTACTAAACTAAACTTTAATAATTTACTTTCTACTTATTTATAACTTCATCTAATTCCGTTTAAAAAATTAATATTCTTAACAATTGTATTTTTATACTGCCAAAATTTTTCAAAATTTTTTTTTTTTTCTTAAAACTTAGGATAAATTTCAGAATTTAGTAAGGAAAAGCAATTGTTCTAATATTATATTTGATCGCTTATCACTTCGTTACATCAAACATTGCTATCATTATAATTTATTTTCACTTTCAAATATCACAGGTAATGAAAAACGAAATGATAGCAATAATTACTTATCAACGTCAATTCAATCAACTAATTATCAAGGTTCATTGTGTTA
>NW_018113624.1:0-560 GCF_000183805.2 Loa loa | reverse complement strand
GAATCTTTACTAACTTCCACATATCTCGTGGTAGTCCAGGTTCATTTAATAATACTACTTCACCACGACGCGGAATTCGATTTTCTACTCTCTTGGGAGATATTATTTCTCTCTCGGTACGTTCTCTAAGACTACTCAGGTATTCGTTTTTCCAAATTTCCCAAAATACGTCTAGTGTTTTGGAAGTATTGGACCAATACTTAACTAATTTTTCCTTAGTATTTAACGGGTGAAGCGTGAACTCATCTTGTATACTATTTTTATTTGTTGGTATATCTAATGAGACATATGGTGAAATGAAATCAATAGGCCTTATGACTTTGTAATCATCAGAATTTAAGTAGGTTAATGGTCGGGTATAAAATATTCCTTCGATTTCTATTGTTATAGTGATGAATTCTTTTTTCCCATAAATGTTTTCTACCTATTGCCTTTTTGAGAGATCCCTTTGCTAATCCAATCATTCATAAACATCTCCCGCTCCCATGGTGCCTTTGGTATAGATATGCCTTTAATTGGAGCTATCCGGGATTCAGCATATATCAGAAATGAAGTTCCTT
>NW_018113623.1:0-561 GCF_000183805.2 Loa loa | reverse complement strand
TTGACACTTATGCACAAACGGTTAACGTGTAATGCAACATAGGGTATTTTTGAAAGCAAAAATTGAATTAAATGGTATAAAGAAATACTTTCGAAAATGGTATAAAGTAATACTATTGTGTAAGCATTAAAGATAATTGACACAAATTATTTACTTTTATATTCATCACTTTGTTTATGATCAAAGAGAATTCTCAAAGCATGTTTCCAACCAAAGGTCATCTCCACTAAATTAACTTGAAATAACATTCATTGAACTTTAGTATATATTAATCAATATATTAATATATATTAATCAAATATATATTAATCAATATATTAATATATATTAATCAATATATTAATATATATTAATCAATAACATATATTAATCAACGAATGAAACAAAAAACATCAAAGAAATGGAGAAATAAAAGAAAGAGTGAATTTGAACACTTTTCACAAAGAAGAGATTATCATCTAATGAAAAGAACAAGAGGAGAAAGAGAGGAAGGGGAAGAGGTAAAGAAAGGGATGAGGAGAGAGAGAGTAGAGAGCAAAAGTTTGCTTGAAACACTAGTGA
>NW_018113622.1:0-561 GCF_000183805.2 Loa loa | reverse complement strand
ACTACTACTACTACTACTACTACTACTACTACTACTACTACTACTACTACTACTACTACTACTACTACTACTACTACTACTACTACTACTACTACTACTACTACTACTACTACTACTACTACTACTACTACTACTACTACTACTACTACTACTACTACTACTACTGCTACTGCTACTGCATTAACTGCTACTATTACTGGTACTGCTACTGCATTAACTGTTACTATTACTGCTACTAATACGTTTATCATAATTATTGCTGTTAAAGCTGCAAATGGAGAAGGGGGAAAGCATTATCGGTGCTGTTGGGCTGATGAGCAAAACCAAGAGTGAAGTCGATACCAAAGAAGTTGGACGCATCTGCGGTTGACAAATGACGGCAGAAACACTGCCGAGGACCGATGTGAGGCGCGGAGGAAGTCAATCTCTTATC
The DNA here is from genome assembly GCF_000183805.2 of Loa loa. NCBI lineage: Eukaryota > Metazoa > Nematoda > Chromadorea > Rhabditida > Onchocercidae > Loa > Loa loa. The sequence goes on along the minus strand of NW_018113622.1, from coordinate 128 downwards.
ATTTGGCCCCGTCCTGAAATCAGGAACTGTCATTCATTGGTAGCAATTTTTCATCCGTACTCTCTTCCTCTCTCTTACTCTCTTCCTCTCTCTTACTCTCTTCCTCTCTCTCTCTCTCTCTCTCTCTC
>NW_018113621.1:0-561 GCF_000183805.2 Loa loa | reverse complement strand
CTAAAAAAATCTATCAATAATATAAAATCTTTTAATCGAAAATTAAAAATAATAAACTTATACTAATACTACTAAAACAAACTAAAAAAACGCAAAAAAATAATATAAAAAAAAAAAACCATCAAAACACCAAAATGATAATAACCACGAAATAAAGAAAACAAAACAAAAGAAAAAAAACGAAAACTCCAAAAAAAAATAATTAACACCTAAAATAGCAAAATCAAAATAAAAAAATTAGGAACTAACTTATAAATAAAACGAGCATAATGATCCATAAAAAACTTACTCTTAAATTCAACCAAAAAATAACGAAAAAAATAATTCAAAAAACAAAAACAAAAAATAAATAAAAATAAACCACTAAAAACTCAACACGATTAAAAGCTAAAGACATAGGCATTAAACCTACTAACCATCAAAAAGTAAAAACTACAGAAAAAAAACTAATAAAAAACAAGAAAAATAAAACAACTTACTAGAAAAACCAACATAATCAAAAGCAGAAACACCAACACGAAACAAATACACCATACGATAACAATAACAAAAAGTTAAAAA
>NW_018113620.1:0-561 GCF_000183805.2 Loa loa | reverse complement strand
GAATAAGTATTAATCATCGAGTTTGTATCGCTTTAATTGGTCATCCTATCGTTTTAATTGGTCTCCCATTGGAACAGAGTGAAATTTTGTCTTCTGCATTTTATGAATTTTATGCCATCGAACCATTTGAGAATGAATGTAACTCTCGTTGCCTTTGCAGTAAGGGCAAGCGTCTGTGACATTTGTACTGATACCAATTAAAACTCAAATTACCGAAAAGGTAATGGGTGATATGATAGGGGGTGATGGTAAAAGCAAAATATTCCAGGGACTTCATTTCATTTGAAGGCAAAGTGGAATCATAAAAAAAAAGGTGAGATAAATACCTCCGGGGTTAACTTGTCCGGGAGCCTCGTGTTTCCCGCCACATTTTTTTTAATGCAATTTTGTCCTGCTTTTTTGCAACTCCTTGGGGTATTGTACCATTTATCCTTTTCATACTAAGCTAATGATGGTTGATCCGAATAATATATGATGCTGTGATTTTTCTTTGTTGATGATTTCATGATATAAATAAAAGGCTTTCTACTAAAAATAACCCTGACATTCTGAAAATGTCAA
>NW_018113619.1:0-561 GCF_000183805.2 Loa loa | reverse complement strand
TTATTTTGTCGTTTAGTTTTGCACGCTTTTCTGACTGCTTGTTTGAATTACATTTTTGCATGTATTTTTCTTCAATTGCTTATACGTATTTTATTGCTTACTTTTGCATGCTTTTCTATTTATTCTTTATTTTCATTAATTTGTAATTTTTGCATGTCTTTTCTTAGTTACTACTTTGCTTGCTTTTTTCTTTTTCATTTGTATGTATTTTATTACTTACTTTCGTATGCTTTTCCTGACTTACTTTTTATTTCCCAACAAATCATACTCTGCTTTTCTTAGTGTTTTGCATGCTTTTTTGAATTACTTTTTATGCTTTTAGCATGCTCTTTCATACTTATTATTTTGTTTTCTTTTTTTCTTTGTAATTTACAAATGAATGTTATTGGAACATTGTTTTCCTTTATTTCTGAGAATTTTTTTAATTTTTGCATGCTTTTTTGACTTGGTTTTTATCTCTCAATAAATTATAATTTTTGATTGCTTTTCTTACTTTCTGTTTTACATACAAAAACTTTTTTTTCAGTTTTGACTTATTTTCCTTGCTTTTTTTTCAAAATA
>NW_018113618.1:0-561 GCF_000183805.2 Loa loa | reverse complement strand
ATATATATATATATATATATATATATAATATATAATATACTTTCACATATATTTTTAAATCATAATTACTTTTTCTCCTTAATTATTCAATTAATTTCATTAAAATTATGCAATAATATAACAAGTTTTTATATCAGTAAATTTTATCAATTATAAATTAATTTAACACTGCCACTTTTTTTTCTTTATTATTTTAAATAAATTTAATAAATTATAAACTTACTTGCAAATAATTTGTGTAAATGTAATGGTACTGCAAATAACAATCAATTTTAATTGAACATTTATTGTTCCTTTTGTTATGTACAAATTACCTTCACGATTTTGTAGTATTAAACAAATTGTTTTATTATCCAAAAATGCTATATCAAATACCTGAAATATGTAATATTATATGATTGGATAATAGAAAAGAAATTTTTTAAAAAAATTTTTTTTTTGTAGAAATTTTTTCAATTCAAAACTTTTTACAGCAATAAATTGTAACAATTTTTGGATGATTTGTAACATTTTTCTTCTTTCCCTTTAGCTCCCTACCCCTCTCTCTCCCCCCTCTCTCTA
>NW_018113617.1:0-562 GCF_000183805.2 Loa loa | reverse complement strand
GACCTTAAAGGCTGGAGGAAGTTCTGGAGCAGTTTCAATGCTGCAGCACACTCTCAAAAATTCTAGACATTCAAAAGTTGAAAATTCTAGACATCCAAAAATTGAACTCTGCTTAAACGAAAACGTCTTACAAGCAGTAGTAGACTGTGACAGAGCAACGGGAAATTATAGGGTTGGAAGAAAATATTATTAAACAAAAAATGGGGAAAGATTTGGGGAGCCGCCTCTACTACAAGCTAAGTTCCATAAAAGGAAATGACAGGAAGTAGAAGTCAACTGTTGAGATAATCGAAAAAAAATGCTTGGACAGCTAGAAACAGTAGGTGAAAAGCTAGAGCATACTAGCGTTGAAACCGCTATAAAAACTAAAGTGCCTGGATGAATATCGGATAAAATATGCCAACAAAAAGCGGGTAACGAAGTATGGCGGTTATAAAACTCATGCAATTCCTCAGAAGAATTAGTTAATAGAAAAGAACAAATGATAAGAAGCCAACCCTCCATTACTTCTAGATTCCAGTCAAATGCAGCTCCAACCCAACCACACAGAAAGAAACTTTTG
>NW_018113616.1:0-562 GCF_000183805.2 Loa loa | reverse complement strand
CTACAATAACAATACAACGAGGAAAAACGAATTTATCTTGCAGAAAATACAAAAACACCAGCAATAGCAATGCTTCGGTTTAAAATACATCTGTCAGTTCATCATATGACTCTTCAAATGTGATTTCAAAGTGGATTCCCACAGGAAAACTTTATCGCATGCAGTGCAGTTGAATGTGGGCCTATTAAGGAGATGAATCTTCATATGTACTTTCATCACGTCTTTCCTGTTGAATCTCATGTTGCAATGTAAACAAGAGAACGGCCTCGCATCGATATGAGCCCTCATATGTACAAGCAGATTGCTATTTAGAGTGAAACTCTTCCCGCATATATCGCATTCAAACCGCCTCTCACCTGTGTGAGTTATATTGTGTACAACCAGATCCCTTTTTCGAATGAATTTTTTTCGCATATATCGCATTTGAACCGCTTTTCACCTGTGCGAGTCGTATCTGTTCTTGACATTTCCTTTCCTTTCTATTCCTGTTTGTTCCTTACTCCCTTCTTGAATTGGCAAGTTCAGTGATCTTGCGTCATCCTGACCCGTTTGTTCTTCCTGT
>NW_018113615.1:0-562 GCF_000183805.2 Loa loa | reverse complement strand
TTTCTCACCGGTATGAATCCTCATATGTTTATGCAAATTCCCTTTCTCGGTGAAATTCCTTGTGCATTCCGGACAAGAAAACGGCTTCTCACCGGTATGAGTCCTTATATGTCTACGTAAATCCGATGGCGTAGTGAACCTCTGCGGGCATGTTTCGCATTTGAACCGCTTCTTACCTATGTGAGTCGAACGCTCTGAATGTTTCCTTTTGATGTTACCTTTGTTTCCTTTGGACTGTTTCCTTTCGGTTGTTTGGATGTTGGACGTTTCATTTTGATATCTCTCGTTGGACGTTTCATTTTGAAACCTCGCATGCCAGATTTTCTTCGGCATATTTCCTATACTTGTTTGTTCCCTTCTCACTTCTTGAATTGGTGCGTTCAACGAGCTTGCGTCATTCTGATCAATTTCGTTGAATTCTATTTGTTCCTCTCTCACATAAGGCGCTGATAGATCTGACGGTCCAATCCGTCGTTCATACATTCCTGACATTGATAAATCCAACGGTTCTTTTGTGGTTCCTCAAATTATACGAAACTATCAAGTTCGAACTGCGTTAAAA
>NW_018113614.1:0-563 GCF_000183805.2 Loa loa | reverse complement strand
ATTTGTCGTCATCATTATAGGAGTAAGATGTTAAGCTATAGTAAATTTTGCAATCACAGAAAGTCAATTATCACTAAACGATGGGAAAGGCATGGTCTCAGATCTGGGCCATGCTGAACACTGCACTATTCAAAGCCATATCCAATCGACAATAGAACGCATTTAAAACGCACAACTAATTTCGTGTTGAGTAAATATAATCACTGAATTGTCGTTTTATTATTCAAGTTTCACATTAATTTCCATTTTTTTTCTATTTTGCTGCTTCTAGTTACTCAAAAATAATTGCATTGTAACGTTATCTGATCATATCCAACTGATAATAAATATATATTGGAAGATATTTACAGCACACAATTAATTTTGTTCTATTTAAATGCAATCAGTGAATTATCATTTTGTTATTTAATTTCAATTCTGATTTCGTTAATTTTTTTAATTGTGCTACGTCTAATTATTCAAAAGCAATTGAATTGCAAACTTTATTGATCGCATCCGATCGATAATAGATATTTTCAGAAGACATTTATAGTGCGTAGTTAATTTTTGCAATAATTAAATAT
>NW_018113613.1:0-563 GCF_000183805.2 Loa loa | reverse complement strand
ACAGTTTGAAGACAATCTACATGCATCCTCGATCCCAGCACTGGCATATCACTGACTCTGTCTTAGTGTGTCAGAGAACTCATGTGATGTCCAGTGCAGAACGACGAACAGACCACCCTTTGTACGATGTAAACTCAACCTGGGCTTTAAATCCAAACCTGAGAGAGGTAGAATTCCAAGAAGGAGACTCAAAGTTAATAATTTCCAAATACTCTGTGGGAAATAACTTCCAATGAATATTCAAACCAGATTTCAAAATCACTCTACAGATCCCTCTCCTAAAGTATTTCGGCAACATATTAAAACCAGCATCTTACAGTCTTCCGTGGAATCCTTAGGGTTCCCTGCAAAAAAAATAAAGACTGGTTTGATGAAAGTAATGAGCAGGAAATATTCATCTGTGCTCAGATTCGGATGTCTACAGAAGATTCTACTAGGCTCTAAAACTACGTATAAACAAACCCATAAATCACATCAAAAGTTCTCTACTTAGCGCAGATGGCCAAACGCTTCTGACTAACAAAAACTCTATCCTGGATCGATGGTCTGGACACTTCCAGACT
>NW_018113612.1:0-563 GCF_000183805.2 Loa loa | reverse complement strand
TATATATATATAAAATAATAATTCCAATTCCAATTTCTATGCTTGTATATATATATATATATATTTGGTGAAACAAAAATTTTAATGAGATATTTAAATGGCATGTTATGAAGTAGGTAAAAAAAAGAAATGAAATGTCTGAAAATGCATCAAACTATTTTCAATCACGGAAGTAATACACACATATATATATATATATATTTGTAGTATATCATATTTTCAATTTTAATTCCTAATATCTATCTTCTTGCAAAATATATTCTTTCTTCATTTCTTTCTTTTTTTTTTTTATGAATTGGATTACGATCATTTCATATTTCGTTTGTTAAGACAAAAAAAAAGAAAAATACCTTGCGTGACATTTGACATTGATATGAGATATACATAGGTATGTTTATGAATAAGCATTTTTTTTCTTTTCATTATTATTCATAATTTAAACTCCTTATTATATGGTTATATTCTATCAATCCTATTCTATTCTACGATTCTATTCTATATTCTTTTTCATTCTCATTATGATTCTATATTATTATTCTATTCTATATTCTTTTATTCTTATT
>NW_018113611.1:0-563 GCF_000183805.2 Loa loa | reverse complement strand
TTCTCTCTCTCTCTCTCTCTCTCTCCCTCTCTTTCTCTTTTTCTCTTTTTCCGTCACGAATGTTTCATTCAACAAAAATTAATTCTAAAATTCGAAACAAAAAAAAAAAAGGGAGAAAAATTGATAGAAATTAAAATAGAATGTGGTCAAATTGATGATAAATTTATCATTTCATTTAACTGATAACTATCATTTCAATTGATAACTTTAATTAATTCATATCTATTTAAGATTTTTCTTTTCTTTTTTTACACACTTTTAATGCTAATCATTAGATTAATTAATTGACTTTTAATCATTCTCGATGCTGATAATGCATTATTGATAACGATTAACAGCGAAACAAATTTAACTGATAATATATCAGTCAATTGCAATTTTATTATTGTTGTCGTTTTTTTCTTTTTTTTTCATTACTTCTAACAATTTAATATCGCATAGTTATAACTATCAAAATTTCCATTATAGCTTCAAATAATTGCGAAAATTTTTGAAAACAGATGATTTGAGAAGTTTAAATTTTGTTTGTTTTAATTTTTCGCTCCTCAATTTTTGATACCAAA
>NW_018113610.1:0-563 GCF_000183805.2 Loa loa | reverse complement strand
CAAATAATGATATTCGCAGTCTTATTATATCAGAGAAAAAGCAAAGCCAACAGAACCCTGTTCACTTTCACTGTGACATTTCCGTAATACAACAATATGTGATTCGGGAAACTGATCATGAATGTCTTGTTGAATATTCTTAATATCCCACCTGAATATCTCCTCGCTATCCTCCGTTCAGTGCCATTGACCACAGTAAAATGGAAGGCTATTAGTTGATGACTGTTAAGGAAGGACAATTCCTTCTGCAGAAAAGGATAATTTTACACAATTAGGAAAGTTATAACGAGCATGTTTTTGATATATTTTGACAACATATGAAGTCATACAAGAAACGCAGTCAAATCCCAAAATTTTGAAGAATTGACATGCTTTTAATGAGAAAATGACTTCAAATATTAACGATTACGAATAAACTGAAATAAATTAAAAACAATTAGAGCGAATAAACAAGTCAAACCTTCCAGTTCTCAAACTTTGTTCTCAACGTTTCGCTTTTATTTCATCCACGACAAGAGTCGACGCGTTTACATCAGATCCGTGGAATGTAAACATTCTGCCAA
>NW_018113609.1:0-564 GCF_000183805.2 Loa loa | reverse complement strand
TTTATATTTTACATTTATATTTACACTTATATTTGTATTTATATTTGTATTTGTATCTGTATTTGGTTGCAGTTTTAGTTAAATCCATAATATTTGCAAAGCAAAAGAAATTCTGAAAGAGGTGGAGAGGAGAATGAATACTTTGCCAAGCAAAATGATAAATGTGCCTAAAAATGTGAAACATTTTTTGTACCTTAGAGCGTTTTTCCACTTCTTTTTTTTTTTTAAGAAATTTTACAGAATTTAAACTAGTATTTGAGCAAAAGTTTGATATCAAGAAAAGGACATCGATGACCGGTGACAAGATGGGGGAAAAAAAAATGAGGAGTGATGAAAATGAATTAGTCTCATCTACTATTTTGTTTGTTTTTATTTTCTCGGGAAATTTTTCTGATTCTTTTGATTTGCAAAAAAAAAAACGAAAAAGGAAAAAAAGTAAAAAATTACCATAAAACGAATCATTTCTAAAGGAAAAAAGCAAAAGTAAAAAATTAGTTTTTATCACGATAAAAATTGTCATATCGTTGAAGAAAATTTTTCACCTGAAGAATTTTTTTCTTTTTT
>NW_018113608.1:0-564 GCF_000183805.2 Loa loa | reverse complement strand
AACGAATTTAAAAGGCAACTCAGGAAACTTCCATGCTTAGAGAATATTATACCGGAACCAAAACCTACAATAAAGAGGGTGGCGACGATTCACCGATAGAAATTCACGGTAGAGCTTCTGGGTATTTTGTTTCAACGGTATTCATGTGGAATGGCAATGAAGAACCATAGTTGGGAATTGACAGTAGCTGTTACTATCGCCTTTCATAATCAATTGGGTCCTCACGTAACTTTCTACGTCGATCCTCGAAGTTTGGTTGAATTAAAAGTTATTTTTACAATAAAACTGATAAATTTCAACAGCAAAAATCAGAGGAATAAGATGAGATTTCTTGCATAAATTGTAATATCATAAAATGTACGTTTTAGGCATTGTTTTACATTTCTATTCTATAAGCAATTTCTATTTTAAGTAGCAGTAAATAAATTTGCAATATAATGCGAAAACACAATAATGCATACGAAATGACGACCAAAACAACTGTAATATTTTAAATTCACTGCTCAGTACTTATATATATATATATATATATATATATAAACAAAAAGAACCAAGACAAAACAG
>NW_018113607.1:0-564 GCF_000183805.2 Loa loa | reverse complement strand
GGGAATTACTTGCATTGAAACAATTTTTAATATTATGTGATAAAAAATGATATAAGCAGACTAATTGACATCATTAATCTTATCTCAGTTCCTTGATCTCATAATATTTTGTTTTCTTTTTGAATATTTAAACTTTGCGACAGTTTGTTATTCTGCTACTGTCTCTTACATACTGGTCATATTTGTGCAAAAAAGTGCTCCAGCAACAAACTGGAGTATGAAATATAGGTCAGTATTTTTGAAATTCGTTTACTCCTCTTCAATAACATTTAGTAGTTGATGTCATATAAAATGGTTTCAGGCATTTCAGGCATTACTGAGTGGTTAGGGAGTCCGAGTTATCAGAATATTCTCCTTTATATCGAGTAGTTTGCGCTGGCATACCAAAGCAGTTAAACTACAATGTTGATATCACTATTTTATTGTACCTTGGCTATTTTATGTATAAAGAAAAAGGAATGGAAATGTCTAAAATTTGTTTGTAATCATGAGTAAATAAAACAAGCTTACGATAACAGCAGCGAGAAACATCAACAGTAGTAATATTTGACCACATTTCTGAAC
>NW_018113606.1:0-564 GCF_000183805.2 Loa loa | reverse complement strand
TTTTTTTTTTAATTTTTTTTTTAATGAAATGAATTTATAGGAAAGTATTACTAAATAATTTCATTTTAGCAGTATTAAATTTATATAACTTATATATTTTTTTCATTTAATTTACAGTATTTTTATTATTATTACTAATTATAACACTTTTTTGCTTTTTGCTTCTTCTTTTTTTTTTGTTTTTTTAAATGAATAATATTAATAGTATTTGTAGTATACATTAATTCATATATTGCATTATCAAGGTTGTGATTGATTTAAGCAACGAGGAATAAAATACCTAATTATACTTAAAATACATTAATATAATCAAAGTATGATAGCACTAATTAAGCTGTGAAAAATATCAGTTAGGAAACAAATTAATTAATTTTACTTTTTTATTAAATGCTATTTATATCTCGCCTTATCATTATTGATATATGAATTAGGAAAAGTAGTACAAGAACTTTTATCTTTTGCTTTACATCACTACTTTCCCTAATTTATATATCATTAAATCTTTAATTAAATCACTATCCTGGACAATCTTATCAATTCCGTTTTTTTTTTTGCTCAATCTTA
>NW_018113605.1:0-564 GCF_000183805.2 Loa loa | reverse complement strand
ATGATAATGTTAATAGTGATAGTGATAATAATGTTGGCAATTAACAATAATAATAATAACTAGTAATAACAATAATCAATAACAATGGCAATAAATAACAATAATAATAATAAATAGTAATAGCAAATAGTAATAACGACATTAATAATAATAGTGATAATAACGACAGTAGCAAAAATAATAATAATAATAATGAGAAAAGCTAGATTTTATAGTCGTAATAATAATAGAAAGTAATAATAACGACATTAATAATAATAATAATGATAATAACGATAGTAGCAACAATAATAAGAATAATAATAATAATGACAGAAGTTAGATTTTATAGACGTGGAAATAGATATTGAAGATTTATTATCGAATCCATTCAATACACAACCTCCACCGTTGGATGAGTTAATTCGTATAACTGGCTTTAACAAGGATTGGATTATGTTTATGTATCGAAATTTCAAGCAGGTTAAAAGATTTCATTACTAAAATTGGATTAATTTAAATTTACTCTCTTGTTATTTTTAATTATTGAATATAATCTAAATTGTCAAATGATCATTCATTTCC
>NW_018113603.1:0-564 GCF_000183805.2 Loa loa | reverse complement strand
TGTGTACATGTGTGTGTTACAGTCCAAGTAACTAAACTAACTGTAACTGTACAATAAAATTGTAGTTTCAGTGATGATTTTGTTGATATTTGTCTACAATTGATTGACAAATGATTGATTGATTCATTTTTGATTCATTTTTTGATTGATTGATTCATTCATTGATTCATTTTTGATTCATTTTTCATTTTTCGTTCAAAATATTATTAATAATTCAATTATAAGATGATTATCGATTATAAGCAGCAATGATTGAAACAAAAAAAGGATATTACAACAGGAATTGGTGAGGAATACAAGAAATGAATTGATATACATTGATAAAAAGAAATAAATTAGCAGAGAATGGTAAGAATTGTGAGAAATAAATTGGCAGAGATTGATAAGAATTGCGAGAAAGAAAATAGCAGAGATTGATAAGAATTACGAAAAACAAAATAGCAGAGATTGATAAGAATTGCGAGAAACAAAGTAGCAGGGATTGATAAGAAGTGTGAGAAATAAATTGGCAGAGATTGATAAGAATTACGAAAAACAAAATAGCAGAGATTGATAAGAATTGCG
>NW_018113602.1:0-564 GCF_000183805.2 Loa loa | reverse complement strand
ATACATATAACATGGTGTGACAGGTAACTTCCATGATTGCTTCTCATTATCTTCGATGAACTATCCGATGGCCACTGAGCTACTGGTTTCATCAGGATAATTCACTGGAGTTACCACACTTTTTAAGTCAGCTTAATCAATTAATTTTGTAAAACACGAAACACTAAGTTGTGGATAAGTTTACCAACCGTTAATTATCTTTGTTAATTAGCTTTATAGCTGAACACAGTAATAAATGGATGACTTACTTGATTTGTCAAAACAATTCTCAACCACTGAACTATTTTCATAGTACGGATTTTGTCCAGTTTACCAACCGTTTTTTACCAACCAGTTTACCAGTTTACCAACCGTTAATTATCTTTGTTAATTATTTGAATTATCTTTGTTAATTATTTCTCATTTTGTTTGAAAGATTGGAATTCCCTATAGTAAAAAAACACAATTTAGTAAAAAAACACAATTTTATCCGTTACCAACCGTTAATTGAGTTGATGCAAATACGATGATTTGAGTTGAGTTGTACACGCACCAGATTGTCGACAATTTTATTGATAAAAGGGA
>NW_018113601.1:0-564 GCF_000183805.2 Loa loa | reverse complement strand
ACATTCCCTTCAAACTTTATCACCAATGGTGGCATTTCATTCTTTGTTTCTGGCATTTTATCTGGGCGCACTGTTTTTTTACTTCGTTATCGACTTCAAATTCTCCCCAAAACAATTCGCTATCTATCTGGAAAGTTCGTTTCCTCTTTCACAGTTCTAATCGTGATTCGAGTTTTTCTATTAGTAAAGTTTTTCTAATCTTCTAAAATAAAAAAATTCATGGACGAATGTAAGTGTACAGGAATGAAATAGAATTGGAATTAAAATAAGTTTCATGAAAAAAAAAGAAATTATGAAAAACATAAAAGTAATATCAAATTTAAACACAGAATGGTACTACAAACTATATATAATTAAATGAATTAAAAATAAAGAAAACTAATCTTATCTATTTTGCTCATCGATGATCGGATCTATTGTGAATCATCTTGCTATAATAAATTAATATGAAACTTGACATTTAAATACGAAGATGTGGCAAAGGTCAAACTTCTTGACATACAGAATTTTAGAATAGATGTAATTATCCACATGTTGTTGTTGTTGTTGTCAACAATGATCCAT
>NW_018113600.1:0-564 GCF_000183805.2 Loa loa | reverse complement strand
GCAATAAGGTAAGCCTTCGTTAAAATTTCTTGTGTACCTATAACTCACAGCGAAACCTTTCCTTTCACTCCGCAACAATATCTGGTGCAACTACACAATATAACCGAAGCCAAATAACCTTACTACAAGCCAACCCCTTAAAGTTTCTGCTTTTTCCTGACCACTGACTAACCACAACAAAAACAAACCACGACAAGGATTGCGAGCAATGGCGATGGCAATTGCTACCGGTAGGGCCACCTATGTCAGACAGGTCTCAACTGAAAGGTCAAACAAATTATGTATACGTGCAAGATGGGTCATTAGTCTTCGAGTAACCATGAAGGACAACTGTGATCCCAAACTCGGGAGATGGAGCTCGTTTAGTCTTGTGAGGCCATCTATCTCAGAAGGATACACCAACTAAACCTATGCTTTAATGATTTCGCTGCCACTGTCCAAACTCGCTAGGCTCTGGCAGATGAATCTTAGGAGTAAAGGGTAGGACCAGTTCCACGAGGCTGTGCCTCATCTAAAAAAAATCCAACTGCGCGGGCTGAAAGGNTAAAGCTACTTTTAAAATCC
>NW_018113599.1:0-565 GCF_000183805.2 Loa loa | reverse complement strand
TCTCCTCCTCTCTCTCTCTCTCTCTCTTTCTCTCTCTCTCTCTCTCTTAACAATCGCTCTGCGGATTGCATTGTCTTTCCAAACAGATGCTAAAACTGATACTGCAATATTTAAATAAATGTCGAAAAAAAAAAGAAACAATTTCTCTTTGAAATATTCAATAGTCTTTAAACCTTCCCCTTTCTCTCTTTCCCTCTCTCTCCCCCTCTCTCTCTCTCTCAATATTACATTTATAGTTTGCTATTTTTGTTTAACAAATTAATTAAACTTTAATTAACATTTCTAGTAATATGTGAAATTAACTAAAAATGAATTTGTATTATTTTTTTCTTTTCAAAGGTAACAGATATCATCATAATGATATGATATGAATGATATCAATAAAGTAAATTGATTATTTCATTTAAATAATATTTTGTAGATGGAAATTTTGTCTGTTAAATAAATAATTGGTAGAAAGTGAGGCAAAAGAAAAATAAATTTAAAAATTGTAAATTTATAAATTGAAATTGATCATCAAAGCAGGTTAGTTTTTGAAAAAGAAAAAAAAATTTCCTTCACTTTC
>NW_018113598.1:0-565 GCF_000183805.2 Loa loa | reverse complement strand
GAATCACAATAGCAAATGATTAATGTTTGTATTATAAAATTCATATTTGATATTTTAAATGATACAAATTAATTCATAAGAAAACAAGAAAGAAGAAGAAGAAGAAAAAAAATAAAACTTCTAATTTTTTTCTTTTTTCCTACCTCTCATGATAATTGCGTCATTTGCGACTTTAACAATGACGTAACTCTGTTAAGCTAAATTCAATGCAAAAAAGCTTTTTTGTTTATTTTTTAATAAAAGATTCATGGATGCATAAATTGTTAAGCATCAAAATTCATATCCATTTTAGGATTATATTTTCATTTTATCGTCCTCTTTAAAATTATCTTTTTAATTTACATTTTTGTTTTTGTTTGTCACCTCTTTCAAATTTTAGAAATATTTTTTAAAATTTCAAAAAAAAAAACAAGCGCTAATAACGTCGTCATAATTTTCCATTTCTGATTATTATTATTATTATTACTGTAATTTTATCGTAATTACTGTAATTATCATAATTTTGCAATTGTTTATCGTAATTTTTCATTTCTTTTGTTCCATTTAAATAAAATTNTTTAAAAAG
>NW_018113597.1:0-565 GCF_000183805.2 Loa loa | reverse complement strand
GGAAAAATTTTTAAGACAAAATAATTCAAATGAAATAGAATGACTCATTGATTGAATTTTCGCTTTTCTCCTATATTTTTATTTTGCAATTTTGATTATTGGAAAAAATTTTTTGTAATTTCATGACAATTTAGTCTTATTTATCATTGAAAGCAAAAGGAAAAGAAAAAAAAAATAATAACAAAACTAAAAAGAAAAAAAATCAAACGAATGAATAAATGTGAAATGGAATGATTGAGAGAAAGTTTTTTGATTTCTGATAATACTATGAGAAAATATTTTCATTCTGCATATTTCATCTTTACATTTATTTCAGTTCTTCGTTTTTTTAATTTTTTTTTTTTTTTTTACTTGACCTTAAATTCTTTTATTATTTTTATTTATTTGTTTATTTTTTTTTTTTGCTTAAACTTTATTTAAGAAATTTGCCACTATAACAAATAGAAATGTATAAAAGCGTTTATTGGTTTGCCATATTTTTAAAGCATAAAAAATGAAAACGAAAAAGAAAAAGGAAAGAAATCAACGAATAGAAATTTATTTGTTATTTTTTATTTTAAAAAAA
>NW_018113596.1:0-566 GCF_000183805.2 Loa loa | reverse complement strand
TATTATTATTATTATTATTATTATTATTATTATTATTATTATTATTATTATTATTATTATATTATTATTATTATTATTATTATTATTATTATTATTATTATTATTATTATTATTATTATTATTATTATTATTATTATTATTATTATTATTATTATTATTATTATTATTATTATTATTAATTATTATTATTATTATTGTTATTATTATTACTAGTTACCATTGTTATTAAAAGTAAATTCTAATTCTTACTGCTTATTATCAAAATCGATGATAGGTTCACGAATAAAACTGATATGAAGTATAGTAAGCAAAAACCAGGACATATAAATTGAATAAAAAATCAGCTAATGGTAATGCGATTTTCCAAAAACGACGATTTATAATTGTAATTAAGGCACCATCGGTAACCATGCATCGACTAGCCAAATATGGACCAGGTTCTGTATCTGCAATATATTTCCATCTGAAAAAATTTTTATACCATTGCATTATTACTTAGATTTTCGAATAATTTCATAACATATATCATTTTTGGATTTAATTTCTTAACAATTTGAATTTAATCA
>NW_018113595.1:0-566 GCF_000183805.2 Loa loa | reverse complement strand
GACATTAATTAATTATTACGACCACTGCTGATAGAAGCTCATAGAAATTGCATAATAATAACTAATTATCTTATTTTTCCAATAAGCTAATCTCCGTTTCATTACAATTAACTATGGTATAGAAATGTTTCAGATCAGAATGCTTTGAACAATTAACGATTGCTGAAGTTAGAGGCAAATTGAAACATTCAGGAGTGATTTCCATCCTTACTAAAAAAAAAGTCTTAGTGGCACTAATTTTCAGCAGATAATTATTAATTAATAATTAGCAAAAGCCGAAAAATAATTATCGAAAGTAAAAAGCAATAGAAAGTTACAGTTCAGCAAGAAAGCACGAGTAAATTATAATAAATATCTTCTGGAAATGAAGTTGGCTCATTCGGACTATCTGCTCGTTCCATTCACCTATTTCAAGAAAGAAAAGTGTTTCCAAGCTTTTACAAACGAACAGATTAAAATGAATAACTGGATGATATGATATAATGTGATAAATGATAATACATGTATCAGAAGGTACCTTCTAGAGATGTATATTATTCGGCCCTTGTCCAACTTGTACATGTATT
>NW_018113594.1:0-566 GCF_000183805.2 Loa loa | reverse complement strand
TACTTCTGAGAGTTGAAAAAATCGATAAAATTTGCAAAATATTTTTGTCATTCAATTGGAAAAGGTGATATTCTAAGAGTGTAACGAATTCGATTTTTTTCTATAGCTTATATTTTGATGGCTTATAAGAATTCTGCTCATCCTCGAGCTTTTTAAATATGGTTACACTTTCACGTGGTACTCATTTTTACGTGATACTTCTAAATATAGTTACATTTTCACGTGGTACTTTTAAAGATGGTTACACTTTCACGTGGTACTCTCGAAACAATAATTAATTGGCACTAAAGTCCTATATGTGTACTTTCCACTATAAACTATCATTTCCCAAAATTTTGCACCGTTCCAAATTGATCGATTTATTAGGTTAATCAAATTTTCGTTTTTTTTTTGAATCAATCAAATTAAATGATCACAGATCGTTATCATTTTCCAAATTAGTAGCTCTATGCTAAACATCAGTAGTGAAAGTTGGGGCAAGTTTGCTGTTGGTCTACAGGTTGCTTGACCTCCTTTCTAATGCTGGCTTTGCTAGACTGTTACCTTGCTTTCTTGAGCTAGCTGTT
>NW_018113593.1:0-566 GCF_000183805.2 Loa loa | reverse complement strand
TTTCAACCTTCCTTCACTCATTCCGTCATTCCTTCCTCCCTCTCTCTTTCCTTTCATCTTTCCTTCCTTTATTTCTTCATTCCTCCCCTCTTTTTTTCGTTTTTTTCTATCAAGCAAGCTGTTAAGCACAAAATATTTTTTTCGTTTTAATTTTTCTTTTCAGTCTCCCTTATTTATCCTTTTTTTCCTTTAACCTTTTCTTTTTTGCTTCCTATTTGTTAATTTATTGTTAATTAATTGTATATTAATTTATGTTAATTGTTTGTGTGTTAATTTTGTTTACTTTTTTTTATTTACTAATTTAATCTTATTTTTTTTCATTTATCTATGTAGTAAATTTTATTTCTACTTATTAATTTTATACTAAATATAATGAATGTTTCTAATATTATAGTTGGATGAAAGAATGTAACATTTGATATTATTAATGTAATTTTGTCTTTTCTTTTTTAAAATAATACTTTAATATTAATTTAAAATCTAAAAATTATTTTAACATTTCCTTTTTTAATTATCCGTTTCATACTTTTTTTCTTTGGTCAATTAATACTTTAATTATTTAATTT
>NW_018113592.1:0-566 GCF_000183805.2 Loa loa | reverse complement strand
TACTTTCGTTTTAAATAAAAAAAAAAAAAAAAAGGTGCTATTTGATTCATTTTGTTTTTCTTCCTATATATGCTTTTTTTTTTCATTTCCGTTTAATTTTTTATAATTTTTATTTTATTTTCTTTTTTTTTGTTCAAATTTCAGTATTCTTTTTTGTTTTGTTGTTCAATTATATGCAAATAATTTAAGCAATCATAATTAGTACTATCAATATAACTAGTATGATCATATTAATAAATAAATGAATGATTATAGTTGGTTTTTGTTTATTTATTTATGGAATTTATTTATTTCTTTTCTTCTTCCTTTCTTTCTTCTCTTCTTCCTTTCTTTCTTCATTTCTTTCTTTCTTTACCTACTTATTTATTTATTTGTTAGTTATCTAAATGGTTAATTTATTATTATTATTATTATTATTATTATTATTATTATTATTATTATTATTATTATTATTATTATTATTATTATTATTATTATTATTATTATTATTATTATTATTATTATTATTATTATTATTATTATTATTATTATTATTATTATTATTATTATTATTATTATTATTATTA
>NW_018113591.1:0-566 GCF_000183805.2 Loa loa | reverse complement strand
TTTTTTTTAAAGGGGAGTTAATTAATAAAAAAATTCAAAACTGGAATAAAACATTGATAATAAGAAAATGAATGCTAAAAATTTGAATAAAATACAAATTTGAAACTTAAAGAAAACTTTTTTTTTTAAAATCCAAAACTTATTGCTTTTTTATTGGATTTCAAAGTAAATGATGCGTAAAATTCTATCAAATTTTAATACCTAATTAAAATTTTTAATGCGTAATTAAAAATTTATTTTCAATAAAAATAACAAGAAATGAAATGAATTACTTTACTTATTAAGTTAATACATTGCTATGCTAACTAATTTCATAGCCAAGTTTTCAAATTTTACAAGAAAAAGCTTCATTAAGAAAATTTATCAAAGTAAATGCTTAAATTGACGATTAGCTAAATGAGATGCAAATGTTGAAATTTGCATAGGATATGCTTGGAAGTAGCGCTATTGAAAATTTTGAAATTGTGCTAGGAAGTAGCGCTATTGAAAATTTTGAAATTGAATTTCGAAATTGAAATTGAAATTAAAATGAATGAGAAGAGTAAACTTGTAATTTTTGCTATCGT
>NW_018113590.1:0-566 GCF_000183805.2 Loa loa | reverse complement strand
ATGAATACAAATAGTACCAAAATATTTTACTTTCTGCATCATAACTATCCTAATTATTCTGTAATTTCTTTAATTACAATAATCCCAACTAACAACACATACTAATTTCTTTTTCTTATTGATTAAATTATTAAATTTATAGTTTGATTGGAATAAAATAAAAAATTGGATATTAAAGCGATAATTGCTAATCATCCATGTAGTTAACACGAAAATAATCACGTCATTTCTTACCTTAATTACCCTTACCATTTCCTAAAATCTAATTTGTTATATGTATATATATATAAAACACTAATTGGTAAAAATCCCAACTAATCATAGTATTTTTAATTTGTTAACTACCGAAATCATTCAACTTCAAAATTTAAATTAGTATATAAACGAACGAAAAATAGGGCAAAAGAAGAGGTGATCATAACTTTATATTCCTCCATTTTTCATTTGAAACAACTTAGGCATAAACTGAAAAATATTGTTGTAAATATAAGATCCATTTCATGCCACGTTCCAAAATAAAATTAAATTTTTTTTTTTTTACTAATTATTTACGTTTTGACCTAATT
>NW_018113589.1:0-567 GCF_000183805.2 Loa loa | reverse complement strand
TATATATATATATATATTATTAGCTTATATTCTCTTCATTGCTTTAATTTTACTAACAAAATTTCACTACCCTGTCTGTTAGATATTGTGGACTAATTTCGGCAATCCCACATGAGCTATGAAAAATATTTTGTCTTTTACTTGCTATCAATGCTGATTTGTTCAGAAAAATGTTATATTATGGCAGTACTTTCAATGTTTAACTTTTTTTCCAAAAAATTTTTCTTTTATTAAATTTGTTGAATTTCGCTTGCGATAGTATGTTTGACGCAGCTAATTAGATTTTCCATCGAATTTCATCCGTTACTTTCTAAGAAAGTATGAGAATGCTTAACGTAAAACTTAACTTAAATCTTGCCTAAAATTTCAGTGTACATTATGACAGAAAAAGAAAGTCACATCTGAAAGTGAGGCATTCAGTTTAAAAAAGTTGCCAAAAGCAGGAAAAGGTGAAATTTGGTTTTAATAAGTTGATGATATTGCACTTTCACCTCGTGTCTTTGTCCTTTTCCACTGGAATAGTTCAGGAAGAAAAAAAAGATATGGTAACATATCTTCAACGGGAAT
>NW_018113588.1:0-567 GCF_000183805.2 Loa loa | reverse complement strand
CCTCCTCTCTCCCTCCTCTCTCTCTCTCCCTCTCTCTCTCTTCTTTTTGTTCACCTTTCTTTATGATTATACTTCTATTAGGCTTATAAATGTTTCATACATGCACGAAGTGATGTTTTAGCTGTTACTTATGGAATGTCCAAAGAATTGCCATACATACACATACACATACCATACACATACACACACACACATACATATACACACACATACACATATATACATACATACACATACAATACCATACACATACACATAAGCGTACATACACAGACAGTTGAATGAAGTGATGTCATAGTTGTCATTTATGGAATGCTCAAAGTATGGCCATACGTACACATACACATACATACACATACACACAGACAGTTGAATGAAATGATATCATAGCTGTCATTTATGGAATGTTTAAAGAATTGCAAACTATTTTTTCCTTTATATTTTCATTTACGCTTAAAATGCCTTATCATTTTACTGATATAAAATCTTGCAAATTAAACTTTCGATCTATATCATATTCTCCCTCTTTCTCTCTCTCTCTCTCTCTCTCTCTCTCTCTCTCTCTCT
>NW_018113587.1:0-567 GCF_000183805.2 Loa loa | reverse complement strand
GGCGATGGCGAAACTGCGCAAAAATGAAACTTGCATTGTTGTGGATATAACCAGGAAGCTGCGAGAACAACGCTTGCATGCAATACAAAACGATTTGGTGAGCTAATCTTCTGCTGAACTTACGATAATTTATTTTATAAAACTAATGGTTGCTCATATAGCTTATTAAAGTCATTGCAACAATTATCGAGTGGCTTGCAGAATTTGTCAATTTTTACGAAACATGAAACTTCCGGATATAGGAAAATATGGCTGTGGCATTAATGGTTTTTTGAAACAGCATGTGGAATGTTTTCTATCTGTCATTTTGACTGATAGTTTGACGTATTTAGTCAATTTCCATATTTCACGCTCCAATACAGTAGACTTATGCACAGTCCAAGAACTTAAAAATTTTTTTTGAACCAATAATATCAGTTATAAACAATAATATCAGTTACAAACATAATATATGTATATATACGGCAGTCACGTTACGTATGTGACAAATAATTAAATTTGTATATGTACTTGCATATAAATTAATCAATTAATTAAAAAAATAAATAAGTAAATAAATAAATAAAC
>NW_018113586.1:0-567 GCF_000183805.2 Loa loa | reverse complement strand
TCGTAAGTTCATTTAAAGTAGAAGAAGTAGAGCTGAAATATATTAAGATTTTTGCGCAGCATAAGTTTCATAATTTCATATGTTTGAGGGACCACAAACAGAACCGCTGGATTTAACAATGTTAAGAGTGTGTGGTGGACGGATTGAACCACCAGATGCATCAATAGCAGAAACGAGTGGGGGACAAGCGGAACTCAGCGAAACTGATCAGGAAGATGCAGCAAGGTCATTGAACTTACCAATTCAAGAAGCGAGTAGGAAACAAACAAGTGTAGGAAATATGCCAAAGAAAATCTGGCTTACGAGGTATCAAAATGAAGCATCCAACAACCAAATACTCAGAAGGAAAAATCCAGAAAATACGATTCATACAGGTGAGAAGCGGTTCAAATGCGAAATATCCAAGAAAGATTTCGATGTGCCATCAAGCATACATATGATGAATCATACTGGTGAGAAACAGTACTCTTGTCCGCAGTATGGGAAGAATTTCACCCACACAACGAGTCTGAATGCACATAAGAAAATTCATACCGGTAAGAAGTCGTATCAAATGAACATCCACAA
>NW_018113585.1:0-567 GCF_000183805.2 Loa loa | reverse complement strand
ATGCTATAAAAGTAAAAAATATATGAAAGAACATTTGTAGCGGAATTGTGATATCAATTAACAGCTTCAGATTACTGTAAGACGCTCAGAGAATCCATGCTTTGCCGCCCAGTTTTCAATTTGAAACAGAATAGCATCACACTCAGCCTTCTGTGCTAAAAGTTCATCTTTATTTTCGTAATTCAAATACTTCTCCTGAATTTTGATTAACTCTTGTAAACGTCGAAATCTCTTTTCCGCAGCTTCTACCTCAGCTCTTAGCTTTTGGTTTTGCGATATCTGAAACGACAATAAAGTTTAAAAGGAAGTCAAATGAATTCTTTCCAACTTAAAATTTTTCATTTTTTTAATATCCATCTTAATTTGTTTCAAAAAAGAAACATAACAACCTGTAATTCGGCCTTCTTCCGCAAAAAAGGCTTCATTGCAAGAGCAATTTCGACCGATGATGGAGTATCCCGGGTGCCCATGTACTCAACGCGTACCTCTTCTATATGCTTCGAACTTAGCATAATAGGCTTATTCACCTCACTGCAAGTATACTTATTCAAATTAAAAGTTCTCCCA
>NW_018113584.1:0-568 GCF_000183805.2 Loa loa | reverse complement strand
GATTTGTGAAAATAATAAATTTATAATTTATAAGATTATTTTGCATATTTTGAAAAATTTTAAAATTTTTACTTATAATTTAAAATTTGAAATTAAAGAACAAAGAAAAAAAATTTTACTTGTAATTTAAAAATTTACTTATAATTTTGAAATTTTACTTATAATTTAAAATTAAAATGTTTAATTTGGATTCCTTTTAATTTGAATTTTTCACAATAATATTTTATTATTTCATTTAATATTTATCGATGAATTTTTTCATTTTAATCAATTATCTAAATTTAACTGATAATCTAATCATTTCCATCAAATAGATTAAATTTAAGCGTTAAATGAGACGAACTGAATAAAGCATAAAATGATCAATTCGTTATCAGAAATGTATATACATTATTGCATTATTATAATTTATCACCTTATCACTTTCCCACAAAATCACTTGTGTCACCAAATGTAATCGCAACTCTTACTAATTAATTGATGCTTTTTTTTTNTTTTTTTGTTAGTAATAACGACAGTAATTAGAAAATTAGTAAATTTAAAAAATAAGAACAAAATATGGATAATA
>NW_018113583.1:0-568 GCF_000183805.2 Loa loa | reverse complement strand
TAGATAGGTAGAGGGATAACTAAATAGATAGATAAATAAATAGATAGATGAATAGATTAGATAAATAGATATGGTAGATAAGATATACGAGATAAAGAATGAAAGAAAAAGTATATGAAATGAATGAGAACTGTTTTTTGTTTTTATAATCAAAGAAAGTATCAAATGAATGAATATAAATGTTTAAAAAGGAATTTAAGGAGGAAAAGAGGAGGAGGAGGAGGAGGAGAAGGAGGAAGAGGGAGAGGAAAAAGAGAGGGAAAACTTTGAAGATAGAAAAAAGAAAAAGAAAAAAAAAAAGAAAAGTGCAACATTATTGAGGGAAAAGAAAAGAGGACAGGAAAAAATAAAGTTGAAACAAAATTTATTGAAATTGAGACAATAGTTTTCGTTTTCTTCTGACTTTAATACATACTTTCATGTTTTTTTTCCTTCTCCTTCTCTCTCTCCCTCTCTCTCTCTCTCTACCTCCCTCTCTCTACCTATATCTTTTATTGGTTCTTTCTTTCTCTTCTTTTTTTATGCTAATTTCTTAGGGAAAATATATGTGACAGTCAATAAGAAATAC
>NW_018113582.1:0-568 GCF_000183805.2 Loa loa | reverse complement strand
CTGTTATCAACAGAAACTATGAATTAATATATACACTGAAAAATAAAAAATAAAATGAATAAGAAAAAAAAATTATAGAGAAAACGAAATGTTACAAAAATATAATTTATAATTAAATAAACAAATAATGAATTATTAAATTTTGATATATTAAAATATATTTTAAAAGAAATGAAAAACAAAGCAAACAAATAGTTAAATGATTGGATAATAAATTTAATTCATTTCTCAAATATATATATATATCTAAATAATAATTATGTAACATATATTTATTAGAATTATCAACATATACCTGTTAGGATTATTGATAAAATGTAAAAATGTTAACAAATAAATAGGAATAATTTTACTGTTTCTTGCAATTAATTATTATTTGAATTCAAATATATTTTACGAAAAAAAAAGCAAATTACATTAACATATATTTGCTAGGCGTTTTAATTAATTCATTTAATTAAATTGTTTATTCAAAACTCATTAATTAATTTTTGGTATCGGCATATTCTCAAAGATAAAAGGAATAAAATTTTCGTCGTAATAAAATTTCATTTCAACTTTAATGCTT
>NW_018113581.1:0-568 GCF_000183805.2 Loa loa | reverse complement strand
AAAAAAAAAAAAAAAGGATAAGAATGGTCACAGAAATTAAAAGGAACCAAAGATCAACAAAAATAAAAAATGAAATTGTTTTTAGATAACATTTCCTCAACAATTCAACTTTCTTTCATTCATTCTTTTCTTTTTCTTGCTTTATAAATTACACTAATATTTGTATTTTAACAAAACGTAAGCTTAAATTATATTAGCATTTAGTTTTATCTTTAGGGTCTTTCTCATTCATTCATAAATGTCGAGTTTAATCTGTTCAAATTATCATTTTATTAAATACATTCATTTGAATTATATTCATTGATGTAACTAGAATCGAATTGGATAGATATAAGTTAATGAACAAGTTTAAAATGGTTAAGAGTGATCAATCGATCGTTGAAATCCCAAATCATTTGAATTATTTCCGTATATATAATTGGAATTAATAAATATATGAATTTAACTTAATGGATGAGTTTAAAATGATCGAGATTGATTGACTGATTGATCGATCGATCGTTGAAAGGATTTGTTGAAAATGAATGAAAATGTTGAATAAATGTTGAATAAATGAATGGAAAATTAG
>NW_018113580.1:0-569 GCF_000183805.2 Loa loa | reverse complement strand
AAACAAAAAATGCGTCTCCAACTACATTCACTGGTCCCGCTGTCGAAGTATAAAAGTGCGATTTTTATATTTTTAACCATTAATAATTCCACTATTCTTTTTTAATTTCTGAAAAAACAGTCTTAGATACGGTAGGCGCTCGCCAAAGTTTTGTGTAGCAAATTATAATCTTTTTTAATAAGCTTTACTAATTACTCATCATGCAGGACTACAGTATACAAGAATAAATTTGCTTCATTATAACATTCATGAGGTTGAGGTCGAAAAATGTCTAATAAACCGAACGTTAACCGAACTGCTAAGCTTGAATGTAATTGCTTCCAAATCGGTTAATTAGGAAATAAGTAATTGCTTCTCAACCAGTTAATTACTAATTAGGCAGCAACCTTCTCCAATCAATTGAGCAAAAACTTTTTTCTTAAGTTAGGACCTCTGGATTTACAAAAGATTACTCGATTTCAGAAAAAAAAACATGTCAATATTTCATTAGCTTGTATTTATTTGTTTTTTTCAAGCTTTTTATGGCTCCGTGAAGAATGGCTCACATCCCTTACTTTCTTTTCATTCAT
>NW_018113579.1:0-569 GCF_000183805.2 Loa loa | reverse complement strand
AAAATCCAGTTACGGAAGATCTCTCCGAGGAAAATGATTGATTTTTGTTATTCATTGACTGTTTCATAGACATAGTTCAAATGAATTTCGATAAGTGATTCAATTGTTTTTCCAGCAGTTAGAGCCATAAAGACATTGTTATGGAGATGAGATAAATGTTTGGTAATATATAAAAACGGATGATTCATTTGAAGTGTCGCATATCATCCAAAATATGTAAGCTAAACCAATTTTTGTATCTTGAAAACACAGCCATAATTAGGGCTTTGATTAATGTGGCCAGCGATGAGTGTATGTTAGTTGACTGTGCCAATGAAATCATTGCTCTTGTGGGCGATAAACAAAATTTTCGAAATTTTCTTGTTTAATTAATTAATTGAATTGCCAGAGGATTTGTAAGTGGATCAATTATCACAAATTGCAACAACAGATCTGAAATAAAATGAATTACACGAATCCTATCGTGTCTATTCTACTTTATTACTAATGGCAGTTCCCTTGTTTACAAAATTTTCGGAAGCCTTAAATGTAAGCTACAGAAGAACAATATAAGAAGTAACTAGATTTAA
>NW_018113578.1:0-569 GCF_000183805.2 Loa loa | reverse complement strand
ACATGATGAACATTGCAAGCAACCCGGTATTGGAGAAGAATTCCTCAATCAATCACCATTATACAGGCACAAGAAATTCCGTCAATACAAACCTCAGAGTGAGAAGTTCCTCAGTATTAAGCAGTCAACGAGAAAACACATGAAATATTCCCGCAGAGCTTCCCAGCGTTGCAAATTTAGCAGGGTTTTCACATTTTTATCTACCTGAAATGAATGCACATGGAAATATGTTAAGAAATATCTGTGACCATGGAGTGGAACAAATTGTTCACTTCATTTAACTCAATAAAGTGTTAATCTATGAAAAGTTCATTCCAGGTCCAACGGAAAGAAATCCACATATCCAAAAACATGATGAACATTGCAAGCAACCCGGTAATGGGGAAGAATTCCGCAGTCAATCACCATTTTACAGACACAAGAAATTCCGACAACGCAAACCTCAGAGTAAAACAAATTTAGCAGAGTTTTTAGCATTTTTATTTACCTGGAATGAATGCATGTGAATATGTTACGAAATACGTGTGACCGTAGAGTGTAGGAAAATTGAAAGTAAAGTTTTGATTTGT
>NW_018113577.1:0-569 GCF_000183805.2 Loa loa | reverse complement strand
AGGCTTTTTGTCCATATTTTTGATATGATAATTTTTCCGAATAGTCCAAATCTGCGAATCTATTCTAATTTGTTTGAATTACGGATATTTTCTTGGACATTGCTTGAAAATTTGAATTTTTGTAAATTTCTTTGAGCTTATGATTTTTTAGATTTCTGAATTTCGACCGTATTTTTTTTTTGAATTTCCTCATTTTTCACCTTTTTTTTGAATTTTTTTTGAATATTTGAATAATGAATATTTTTTGAATTTTCAAAATGAAATTTTCATTTTAATTTTGAGTTTTGTCGGATGTTTCGAACTTTCGAAATGCTCAGGACCTTTTTTTGACTTATCGAATTTTTGCTTTTTATGCTCTTGAATTTGCTTTAAGCTTTTTTCAAGTTTCGAATTACGAAATTTCAGAAACTTTCAATTTATCAAATTTTCACAATTTCTCGATTTTCCTATCTGTTGGAGTGATTTGCAAAGCATGTTTATGGATTCTTTATTTCACTGTGCCTTTTCCTAATTCCAGTGCATTTTTTAATTTTAATTCTTTTTTTTTTGACAGCTTCATAAATGTATGC
>NW_018113576.1:0-570 GCF_000183805.2 Loa loa | reverse complement strand
ACACACACACACACACACACACACACACACACACACACACACACACACACACACAAACAAACATACAAACATAATTGCAAATACACCAATATATATATACTAAGGAATACGGGACAAATGCGACATTTGGATGTTTCGTCATAGTTGTTTCCTTATAGCAAGCAGATAATCTAAAAAGAAAAGACCAAAGCTGCCGGAGAATAGATATTGATATGAAGTTTCAAATATCATGAGAGGGAAGACAAGAAGGAAGGATATCGGATAAATGCCAGAAATTTTGAATGGAATTGTAACTTGAGACATAAAAGTTTTAATATGAGAGAAAGCTTCGAACTTTAAGAATCAAAAGTTAAAAGCATTACAAAATGAAATAAGTTTCCATAAGCTGGAAAAGGCTTTTCAATGTTTATTCGTTATTTTCTCTCTTCAATCTCCCCAACTTTTGCATAACTTTAAGAATTATGAATGATTGGTGGCCTTACTGTTTTAATTATGATACAATGCCTTGGTTGGTAAACAAAATTGATGAAATGGGCGGATCGTTATGATTAAGTGATAAAGAGGAAGTTA
>NW_018113575.1:0-570 GCF_000183805.2 Loa loa | reverse complement strand
GAATGCGTTTTGGTAGCAGCAATGTTAGTGGACAATATGGTCGAACAATTGATGATATCTTTTCGGCGCAAGAATATCGTAATTAGGCATGTTTTGATACGGGAATTAGACCGGAGGAACGACAATCAAGATGGTCACATACATACGGTGAAAAACCTGGTGCATCAATTCGTAGCTCATCGCTTCCATCAAGGGCTATGTTAACTGCTGTTAGTTGTATTTAAAATTTCAATAAATTTGATTTTTCGAAATTTTAAAGTAACAAGCTTTTGCACAAACTTTTAAAAAACTTAATTTTTCAATTATATATTACAATATAAACAAATAGATTGCATAAAATATAACTTTTTTGAAAACCTTTGTGCAATTTAAAAAGAAAAAAATGAGTTTCTTTTCTTTTTTTTCTGTAAGGAATCAAAGATTATATTTCTAGAAAGTTCAAATGGATTTTTCAACAATGTTTTTCATTTTTATCTTTTTTTTTTTCAGACAAATAGATTTTCGCTTGGTCATGAACGTGTGTCGTGAAAACGAAGCCTCAAATAAATTCATTCACATTGTAAATTAATG
>NW_018113574.1:0-570 GCF_000183805.2 Loa loa | reverse complement strand
ACCATCAATTTCCTTGCATTTTCTCCCTAACAAAATAACATAAATTCATTTTGATTTCAAACTTTTCCATTTTTAGTTTTTAAATTATTTTCAATTTACTTTACTTTTTTACTTTACTTTACTTTGTTTACTTCAACCTCAAATTTTTCATCTTTAATTTTTTGTAAACTTTTTCATTTTAAATTTTTAAACTTTTTTGCAATTCACTTCAATCTCAAACTTTTTTTCATTTTAAATTTTTAAACTTTTTACAATTCATTTTAATTTTAAACTTCTTTATGTTGCACTTTGAATTGGCAAATCATTTTTGGGATGGCTTTTTTATTTTATTTTTTTTTCTTTCTATACATCTGTAGTTTTATATATTGGATATGTATGCATCATTAATAATTGATTGTTATTCATATTAACCATAATATCAATCAATAATTCCTATTTCAAGCATTACTCCGATCAATAATTCATTCCAATTTCAAATATAATATCAATTAATAATTCCTACTTCGAATAAAATGTCAATCAATAATTCCTATTTCAAGCATTACTTCGATCAATAATTCATTCCAATTT
>NW_018113573.1:0-570 GCF_000183805.2 Loa loa | reverse complement strand
TAATAATAATAATAATAATAATAATAATAATAATAATAATAATAATAATAATGATAATAATAATAATAATAATAATAATAATAATAATAATAGTAATAAAATAATAACAGTATTGTTATTAATCTAATAATAATAATAATAATAATAGTAATAATAACAATAATAATAACAATTATTATTATTTATTTCAATTGTTTCAAAACATTTCCAATTATATGCTGATGATATTAATGCAAATGTCTACTAGGTGATAATTTAAAAGATTTAAATATACACTGAGGATCATATGTATAAATATTTTAAGGATCAGATATATGCCATAAAATTACTCATGGTTTGTATTGCATTTAAATTAATTACTCAATAATAATTACTCACTAACCTTTTTCTTGAAGTTAATTGCAATATTTAATGGAGAATTATTATTAGCCATAAACAATTCTCTAAGTAATTCCGGAGATGCTATTGAAGGAACATTTCTATTTGCCATCCCGATAGGTTGTTGTTGTTGTTGTTGCCGTTGTCGTTGTTGTTGGTGTTGTCGTTGTTGTTGTTGTTGTTGTTGTTGTT
>NW_018113572.1:0-570 GCF_000183805.2 Loa loa | reverse complement strand
TCTCTCTCTCTCCTCCTCTCTCTCTCTCTCTCTCTCTAATCTTTCNCATTTTCCGGAAATGAATCATGAATCCAGAAAAGAGGCTTATAAAAATGATCGGAATCCAGCTTAAGATTACATTATTGAGAGTACTTCAATAAGAGATATTTCATATGGTACCATTTTAATAATATATTTCAACCATTGATGCATATTATTACATCTACTTAGAGTTGTTTACATGAGAATATTTCATACAAACTAATAAATAATAATAATAATCTATTACGGTAACAAATCTTTTCGTATTAAATTTTGGGTTATATGAAATTAATAATAATAATTGTTTAATATTTATTCTATTACGGTAACAAATCTTTTCGTATTAAATTTTGGGTTATATGAAATTAATAATAATAATTGTTTAATATTCATCCTTTTTTTTGTATTTTAAATTTAATATTTAATAAATAGTACTCAAAAAAAGCATATATATATATGTATATATATATATACAATATGCAAATTTTTACTGTAAATTGAAGGAAAAAACTTAATTAATTAGTTTTAATTTTTATAAAATATTCTTAA
>NW_018113571.1:0-570 GCF_000183805.2 Loa loa | reverse complement strand
TACTGAAGTTATTTAAACCGCTAAGTTATTCAAACCGTTTATGAATGTTGTCTTCTCTCATGATTGCATAAGCTTTTGCTGGATGCGATGTTTTTTGTGTTTTTGGTGTTCAGTACCATATCATCACAGAAAAGTTGAGGTATTGCAGAATTTACTGAAGATTTCTTCGATGCTGTTTGAATGTTTAGAAGTCATTTGAAGTGTTAGGCTCGAAAATTTTGATTTGAGCAGTTTATCATTCTAATGTTATCTTTTCCTGAATGGATTTCGAAACTTATCAAAAAATTGCAAATGTTGAAGTATTTTTTCATATCTATACTTCCGTAAGTAAAATTACTTTTTACTGATAGTGAAATGCAAGCCAATAATGAGTAGACCTGAAGTTGCTGTCAAATTCTGCATCACTTGCATCGCTTTTTCCTTTCTCATTCTCATGATCTTTGATACTATAGGAAAGGCTGTATTTCCGCACCGTTTTTCATGTCATATCCTTTATATATATATATATATATATATATATATATATATATATATATATATATATATATATATATATATATATATATATAT
>NW_018113570.1:0-570 GCF_000183805.2 Loa loa | reverse complement strand
TACTGATAACTCCAGTTGTATAACTGAATTTGCTTAAGCTATCGTTTATCAATTTAATTATACTGTTAACGATTGACAATAAATACGTTTTACAATTTGTTTCGAATAAAATTAAAAAAAAAAAACAATGAGGAAAACCATAGATAAAAACAAAATTTAATGAAAAAAAGAAAAAAAAGGAATTGATAAGAATGTAAATTTAGAGAGAAAAAGAAAGAAAAGAAAAGAAAAGAAATTCACCTGGAAGAAAAAAGCAAATTGATAAGGATAAATTAAATTTGGATGAATTTCGTCTTTTTCTTCTTCGTCTTCTTCCTCCTTCTCTTTCTCCTTCTCTCGGTATCTTTCCCGGTTTTTTCCAACAAAACATTATTTGTATCGATCAAATATCGAATGAACGAATTCTTATGGATATAAAATGAAATGGTTGAGAAAATTTTGAAATGAATGATTCAAATCCTCCATCACAATTCACTGTATGTATTAACATTTCGTTCATTCCTTTGCACTTCCATAGCCTTCCATTTCAAAAAAAAAAAAAAAAAAAAAAAATGAAAAAGTTTAAATCAA
>NW_018113569.1:0-570 GCF_000183805.2 Loa loa | reverse complement strand
AGAAGTTTCAGAAATAACATTATCATATTGTCGTTCATGAACCATAATGAGATTAGGAAGGAAGAAAATGAAATTATTTCCAGGATTAGATCTACTTACTTTTTTCAATATTTATGGTGTGGCACCAAATTTAAATTTCTTTGTCTGAAAATCAGGAATTAATTTGCTATTATCCTAAGCTTTTTCATTTATATATAAGTACATTTCTATCCCAACTATTCCTATGGATCCAATGATTTCTTTCAATCCGATTTTCCGAAATAATCATTCATTTTGGCTCCCTTCCAAATTAAATTCATTAATTATTTGATTGTTCGCTCTTGTATCATTTCTCCTTTGTTCATGTTTTAATGAGAAATTTCATCATTATATTATTTCTATCAACAACACCGATGATATACCTCGTCTTTCCCACAGGAATTGATCCTTTGGTTGTGTACATGCAATATATATCTATATCTATTTGTATCCATATTTATCTATTTATCTCTTTCTCTCTCTCCCTCTCTCTCTCTTCTCTCTCTCTTCTCTATATATATATATATATATATATATATATATATATATATA
>NW_018113568.1:0-571 GCF_000183805.2 Loa loa | reverse complement strand
ACGAACGATGAAAACTGGAAAATAATCAATTGCGGTGTAATTAGGATGTTAATAATGCCTAAGAATACAAATCAGAAATAGCCCAATATGTCCCATTATGTTTGCATTAACAATTGACTAATGCCACAAAAACGAAAAACCGAAAATTTCCATAACAGTGCCACAAAATGCAGACAGAGTTATTCAGTACTGGGCGGATTAAATATTCCTTCAACCAATAACTTTTAATATCAATAGTCTGCTAATTTCAGTTTATGCAAATCTCCACATTCCCTGTATCATCGAAACCTTCAATCTTTCAATATTTCTAGTAGCTTTCACCATTTCATAATAGTACAAAAGCGCATTCACCAACTGCGAATTCAGAGATCGGAAAATGAAAATGCAAGAGAGAGAAATATAATAAATAATGTAAATCTCATGAATTAAAAACTGTTTGAACCTTTGGTCGTTTAATTCCAACCAATCTGAAATAAAAAGCTTCCATTCGAGCATTTCTGCCATTTTCAAAATTCTGTACTTCGCCTTGTTCTTCACTGTATCGATGGCATATATTATTTGGTTCAATCTT
>NW_018113567.1:0-571 GCF_000183805.2 Loa loa | reverse complement strand
AGGGGAAAATTTAACATAAGAATGGGCTTACCGCAGGGATAAGACGATATGCGTGGAAGAAAATTTACAAACGAAGAATTGAAACATCAATATACGATCACATGCAAAAGACTTGATCATCTATGAAAAATATGGCGAGAATACCTAGAAGAGCTAAGAAAACGAGCTCAACGCAAACACCGAAGGCCTCGCAGCCGTATTCGACGAGCCCTTGAGCTGGTGTTGTTGAAAGGAGACTGTCCCAGAAATACCTGGAGGATAGGAAGAATCGACAGACTCATAAGGGCCAAAGATGGTATATGTCGATCAGCGGTTGTAAGAATAACGGAAAAGAGCTAGTGAGAGCAGTGGGACACCTCTATTCTTTGGAGGTTTCCAACCGATGATAAGGTGCAGACCACGTTCGCCTCGGGAGTGTCGCTGATATCGCGAGTAGAAACAAAGGGACGATAATCCTCCTTTTTTTTGAAAGCCAAACATCTTTGTTTTTATATGCTCATATCGTCTTACATTTGCTACAACAAAAAACCCAACACTAATGGGTGCTCCAGAAGGATGCTAATTCTTGAAA
>NW_018113566.1:0-571 GCF_000183805.2 Loa loa | reverse complement strand
AAGAGAGAGAGAGANAGGAGGGAAGAAAGAGGAGGGAAGGAAAAAAAAGAAATGTATGAGGTTATATTTTATAGTAGAGTGGATTATTTTTTTTGACATTATTTTAATTTGTTAATTAAAATGTTAGCGACATTTTTCGAGGACATATAACAATGGACTTCTCGAATCTTATCATTTCAATAATTTGTTTGTTTTTTCACATTTTAATTTATCATATATTTTGCAAATGTTATGGTCTATTTTTTATTGGCGAATAGAATTAATTATAGATATAGGTTATGGTGATTTTTAATTTGAATAATCGTTTATCCTTTGACAAATGTTGTTTTTCTTTTTCTTTACTTTTTTTTAACGGATAATTTCTCAATTTTATTCCATAAAAGAAAGTTGAATCGATAACTGATAATTATTGGAGCAGTTAATTGATTAATTCTGCTCATTAAAATAAAATGTCCTAAAATCGAAAAATAGACAATAATAATGAAAATGGTAGTGATAACAATAATGATAATGATAATGATAATAATAATAATAATAATAATAATAATAATAGTAATAATAATAATAATAA
>NW_018113565.1:0-571 GCF_000183805.2 Loa loa | reverse complement strand
CAATTATCGTTTAAGCTACCTGCATTCCAGAAGACCCATAAAATACGTGAATTACACGTGCATTCAGAATCTCGTTCAAACTATATTCCTTTTGAAATTGTGAATTCCTGCAAAAAGAAGGGAAAAATGAAGAAAAAAACAGATGAGGGCGACTTTTATTAATGAATTGCTTATTTTATGGCAATAAAGTTAGTGATGTTATCTGAAGTTATTTTTATTTTATCTGCTGGAAAAAATTTTGGGGGGCAAAGGAATGATAGCGAAACGATAAGAGAGTTGAGCTTATCTGAATAATACAAATGATATTCTTATAGGACCTTCACATTTCGTTTACTTTAAGCTGATATATTAGTAAGTATAAGCCAATACTTTTAAAAAACATTTCACTCATTCCTGATTCTTCGCAATTTCTGAGTTTTTTTATTTTTGAAAAAGAAAACTGAAATTATTTTCAGCAAACCTTGGAAGCATTTAGGAAAACTGAATGTGTCTTCAGTAAGCATTTCCGAAATTAGTGCTGTCATTTCCCTTTTTGTGGGGAGTCTTCTTCCTATCGCATTTATCTACGAGC
>NW_018113564.1:0-571 GCF_000183805.2 Loa loa | reverse complement strand
CCTTTACCAGTTTTATCAATTAATTCTACTATAATTTATTGATTCACTCAAATTTGTTATCAGCTTTATCAATTGATTCCGTTACGATGGTGTATTGTTCAACAAATTAATCTTTTATCGAAGTTTTACCACCAAATTCTCCTGCAATAGTATTAGTTTGACTTTATAATCCTCGATCAAAATACAAAATTCAGCTGTTTCCATTCAATGTTGCAGCACTTTCGATAAACTTTCACGTGGTATACGGTAAGCTTATTACACATTCTTCCTACGCTTTCATTTTTTATAATTTTTCCTTACCTTTTTCTCTTTGACAAATTGATAACTAATTAATGGATAAAATCCTGTGCAAAATGTTTGAAATATTCCAAACTTATTAAGAGATAGAATTTAATTCACTTTAACTTAGCATATTTTATCATTATTTGATCGTCACAAAAATCAGTAGACAATATTTTCTATTTTTACTATGTGTTTTGTCGCTTAAATTAATCATTAACGGTTTATTGCCAAATTTATTTGTTTATTATCCATTTTCACTTCAAATTTCACAAGCAATCTATTCGAGAAT
>NW_018113563.1:0-571 GCF_000183805.2 Loa loa | reverse complement strand
TTTTTGACTTTAACATACCGAAGGTTATAAAATTCAACTTTTCATCGTTATTGTTAGTCTTTTTGGAATATCAAAATATTTGGTTTAATAATAATAGTAATAATAGGTTTTATGTAAAATGATTTCTCTGATTTTTCTCCTTTTAACGGTATAATCAGAATGGCAGAATAGCATATTTATGTTTGTTCGACAGTCAGAAGGGATAACGAGGGACAACGTATTTACACAACAACCTCATCAAATTGATCACTGCTGTAGTCATCCAACGATATTTATAACCATTTAGCAAACCATTAATAAACCCCAGGCTAGATGACAATTCGCAATAGACGACAATGACACTTTTATATGCTGCTTGTTTCAATCGAAGTGAAACTCGTTGTCTCCGTTCCAATTTCGAGAATTTGATCTACATGTAAATGCTTTTTCATGAGGATAGCGAAGGGTTTTCTTCACAGACTCATTATGCGTGCAAATAAAGTAAATAAGAAGCATGTGGAAGTGAAATTAGATTGGAAAATATTCCTAGACAAGAAGTCACTCCAGTTATTTATTCGGTACAACCTTCATA
>NW_018113562.1:0-571 GCF_000183805.2 Loa loa | reverse complement strand
ATAAAAGCATTCCAGAAGACCCATAAAATCGTGAATTACACGTGCATTCAGAATCTCGTTCAAACTATATTCCTTTTGAAATTGTGAATTTCTGTAAAAAAGGGAGGAAAAAGAAAAAAAAGCACCGATAGATGCTGTAAGTAACAGATGAAGATGACCTTTAATAATGAATTTATTTTCGGCAATAAAATTAGTGATTTAATTTGAAATTATTTATTCTGTCTGTTGGAAGGAAACTTTTGGCAGCAAAGGATTGATAGCAAAACGACAAGAGAGTTGAGCTTATTTGAATGATACAAATGATATTCTTATAGGTTCTGATAATTTTCGCATTTCCTTTACTCTAAGCTGAAATATTAATAAGTATAAGCAACACTTTTAAAAAACATTTCACTCATTCCTGATTCTTCGCCATTTCTGAGTTTTCTTTTTCTTTTTTTGGCTCGTTACAACGTTCGACAACATGTGAGAATTTCTATTTACTACTTAAAAAAACGATAAAGGAATGTAAGTAAACTTACGGATTATTGACAGAATGTTTGTGATTCTTTTGAGTTCTTTTAGCAAAATG
>NW_018113561.1:0-572 GCF_000183805.2 Loa loa | reverse complement strand
TAAAACTTACGATCAGAACCTCTGGAGTATAGTGTGAAAGTATTTGGTACAGTATCATGTGGTTGTGCAATACATGCAACATCATCCAGTGATGCCGGAAATGTTGTAAGATTTTTTGAAAAAAAATTTTTAAAATTTCAAATAACTTTACAAAAATCAAATCTAAAAAATTTAACCATTTTCAATTTAACAGTAGCAATAGCAATATCATTATGTAAGCAAGGTCCCGTGAGATAATCAGCCGGAATTGCAATCTGCAACAATATTAAAACGAAATATAAAATGACGTAAAGCTTATTTACGTTTCCATCACGTGATAATTTGGTATCAAATAAATGTTTGTCCACCATTTATCTATTTGATGAATACCGATAAGATATGTCAATGTTTTATTTTAAAGTTTCATAAAACAGTGAAGGCGTAAAAAGAGTGAATTTAAAAATTAAATGAGTGCAATTAATTAAAATTTGGAATAGAAATACTCAAATCAAGTTTATTATTACTAAGAAAAAAGCAATAAATTTCGGCATAACAATTGGTTAAAATCAAATTTTAGCTTTGTTTTTGTGTAG
>NW_018113560.1:0-572 GCF_000183805.2 Loa loa | reverse complement strand
AATAATAATAATAATAATAATAATAATAATAATAATAATAATAATAATAATAATAATAATAATAATAATAATAATAATAATAATAATAATAATAATAATAATAATAATAATAATAATAATAATAATAATAATCGGAAATATTTTATAATTTATTAACATTTTGCAAAAATCATATGGAAATTCATCCTTCTGTTTGTCTCTCTCTCGTTTTCTTTCCCTCCCTCTCCCTCTCTCTCTTTCATTAATTAGCTACAGCAAGTATCTCAAGAATGCTTAATTACATATTCTCATTAATTATTTCTTTTTGTTAAAATTTCAATTCGAATTTCTATCAATCATCTGTCGCTCTTATTAATAAACTATAGGAAATATCTCAAAAATGCTTAATTATATTTTCACATTAATTATTTCTTTTTGTTAAAATTTCAATTCAAATTTTTACCAATCGTCTATCTCTCTCTCTCTCTCTCTCTTTCTTTTCTTTCTCTCTCTCTCTTTTTCTTATCATTAATTAACTATAGGAAATATCTTAAGAATGCTTAATTATATTTTTTTTTATCAATTATTTTTTT
>NW_018113559.1:0-572 GCF_000183805.2 Loa loa | reverse complement strand
GCTAACTTTTGCTATTATTATTATTAGGATTAATACTAGAAGAGTGTACAAAATCCTTGACAAGAAAAGAAAACCTTCTCTTGTGAGGTCACTCAAAAATGCAATGAAAATGTCAGTATGGGATATTCAGTATAAAGACTAAAAACGTTCTGTTGAACTCTTCATTACCCGCTGTAAGTGATATTCCTCTTTAGATTAATGAATTAGGAGCGAAATTGGAACGAAGTGAGCGTCAAGCTCACGACGAAGGAAAAGTTGGGGAAAAGCAACGTGGAAATGAGGAGCAGCTCGTGCTCCACCTCCCCGAACAGCAACAGTGTGAAGAGCAGGAGATAATAGAGCCAGTACCGGCACTGGTTCACGATGAAGCAGAGGGGGTGGAGGAAGACGAAGCAACAGAGTTGCGGCAGGTACCACACGAGCTGTTGCTCAATGAAGGAGTTGTCGATGCGGTACCAAGAGCCGCGGTTGTCGATGCGGTACCGAGAGCCGCGTTAGTGGTCCGGAGACGCAGAGAAGTGATAGGAGCTCGTGAAATTGTATTGTAGGTTTATTTCTAAGTTATACAGATG
>NW_018113558.1:0-572 GCF_000183805.2 Loa loa | reverse complement strand
TTTTGCCATTAAATTACAACAAATTTCTTTTTATTATTTTTTTTTTTTTTTTTTGCAAAATTTTTGCATGAAAATAGCAAATGATAAGCATTTCCTAATTAACGCTTTTTTTTTTTTAATTAAAAAAATTTCATTTGTTTGCTTTTTATGCAAAATTAACAGGATAATTACTGTAGTAAGCATACTGTTTACATGCAATGTTGCACGTGAATGTAACGCAAGAAGTCAGTCAACAAAAAAAAAAAAAAAAAAAAAAAAAAAAGAATTTAATTATTTCTTGTAACAAAGTTTGAAATAGAAAAATTAATTGTCTGTTCTTTTTTTTTTTAAACATTTTAAACAAATTTTAATGTTATATTTCTGTTTGATTTTCTTTTTTTCTTTCCAAAAAAAAAATTTACAAAAATTTTAATTGAAAAATAAATTTCCAATTTTTCCTGTTTTTACATTTACTATCATTTGTATTAACAAAATTTACTTATGTTTTTTTTTCTATCTTTTTTTTCTTGGCTTACTTAAACATAGGAAACGAAAAAGAGGGAGAGAGAAAGGGAGAGAGAGAGAGAGAGAGA
>NW_018113557.1:0-572 GCF_000183805.2 Loa loa | reverse complement strand
TCTGGTCATTTCTGATGATTGTTTTCCTGGAAAACTGTCGAAGTTTTATTACGGACCACTGGTCATCTTCCTCCTTTTGTTAATAAACGTGGTTCAGTATCCAATTTGGTAATTTGGATTCTATTGTAGTTTCAATGGTAGGTTGCTGTACGTTTTCGCCAATTGCTTCTAACTGCCTTAACACTCTTTCCATTTCTTCGACTGTTGTTTTCCAATTTCGGTTGTTTCGTTTTGTAGATACGAGCTCCTTGTACAGTAAATTTCTTATGGTGGAAACACGACCAAATTTCTCCACCAATAAATAATTTTCAGGGCTTCTTTTTAGACCGGAAACTAAATAATTTAACTTTTGTATATTGGGTATGTTTTGAGAGTGTACGGAGGCTTCGAAACCACTCCAAAATTCTCCCCATGTTTTAGGATCACCACTGAACGTTGGAACAACAATTGTGATAAATTTACTACTGGACAACATTCAGTTAAACTAGATTCCTTATTTCGTGTTAAGCGTCTAAGAGCTAACTTGGTATCGTCCTTATACATAGATAAGGTTATAATAGTATCCGTACCTA
>NW_018113556.1:0-572 GCF_000183805.2 Loa loa | reverse complement strand
TTCATTAATTAGCATATAAAATGATATTTGTAAACACAAGCGTTGCACCAGCTTTTCAGGTGGGCAGAAGTATGAATGTCGACTATGTAATGCGACTATGCTGACGAGAAACGAATATTCAAAACATCTTCAAGCACACGAGGAATATGTCATCATTTGTCCCAAATGTGGGAAGAAATTCTATTCCCAAGGGGGATTTCAACACCATAAAAATGTGCATCAGCCTAAATCTCAATGTGAAATTTGTAACAGTTCCTTTTCTTACAAGACTGGACTACGACAACACCAACAACAATTCCACAGAGGTAGCCGTTAGTTTCGCAAAGTTTATTTTTAGCAAAAGAAGTTTTCAACATGTTTGGTCACATAAAAGTGTGTTGCAAAACATTTAAGACAGTGAAATGGCAATTC
This sequence comes from Loa loa, assembly GCF_000183805.2. Classification (NCBI taxonomy): domain Eukaryota; kingdom Metazoa; phylum Nematoda; class Chromadorea; order Rhabditida; family Onchocercidae; genus Loa; species Loa loa. The sequence goes on along the minus strand of NW_018113556.1, from coordinate 161 downwards.
AAAAATCAAAAGTGATAATTCGTATGCAGTATTTTTCTAACCTCAATAGGTAACTGCTTATCGTTTATCGCAATTAATGTTTGGCAGTTACTGATGCGATAATGAACAAAGTGACAGAGTTCAAGCAACTAGGGTCCTCACGGTCCGATGATTTTAAACGG
>NW_018113555.1:0-573 GCF_000183805.2 Loa loa | reverse complement strand
GCTCGACGAAGGACAATCTCTTATATCTCAATTATTATACAACCTATCAATAAACCGACAGTCAACTATTATAGCAGGCAACGATAAGGAATTTGTTAAATTGTTTATATTGCTTGTTTACTGTATAATTCATTACTGCCAATTTACCAATGCTTACCAAATTTGTTCACCAATTCATTACCTGCTTACCAATCTGCGTATCATATATTTCATTGGTTTTTTTTTTTCTTATTGTTAATTAGTAATATTGTGCAAGAACAATATTACATCCCGAATAAATCTGCATTACTAGCAGACGAACAAATTAGCTCAATGGAAAATTATGAAATAAATCAAGTAATGTAAGAAATGATAGAACACTATGCTAACCATTGTATTAAGAATAAGTTCAAAATGAAAAAGATACGAACTGCAAAGCTGGGCTGTTTTATATCGCTCTTATTTTCGGGAGTGCCATCGTAGGCATCATGCCATTCCTGTTCATCATCATCACTGAAAACATTATCCAGCTCCTGAAAACATAACAGTGGAATTTGTAAAATGAAAAAGAATAAGTTAATTCAATCAATGACT
>NW_018113554.1:0-573 GCF_000183805.2 Loa loa | reverse complement strand
ATTAATAGACACAGTGTCTATGAGCATTTTTTAAACAATGAAAGAAGAAAAAAGTGACGGAACGCTGAATAGTTGAAGACTTAGCAACAGGGCTTTTTATACTTCCGTAGCGGAATCCTGAAGCATATCCTGCTCGATATTAGAGGGATCAATGCTCTATTTTTCGCATTTCTTGAGTACAACAGAAAAGGAACTGATTCACACAGAGAATGATAAGAACGGGGTATTGATTATCCACTTTTACTTTTCAGCGATAATAATATATAATCTTTCATCTGTGTCCATTAAATTTTATTTTTGAACGCTGGAAATCAAATTTTTGTTTTTCGCCGAAATTTTTGGAATTCGAATTCTGTCAGTAAATGTATCGATTTCTTTTAAAACTGACAAATTTTAAGTGTTGTTAAAATTTCTTTAATGTTATTGATAAATACATCTGTTGAATCTCTAGATAGCGCACGTTTTCGTATTGATAAGCTAATAATGTGCAAGCGTGCATTATTGAAAAATCGTTATTGATAGTAATAATTGTTATATGAGGCCAATAGTTGCTGCTTCTGATTAGTTAATAAT
>NW_018113553.1:0-573 GCF_000183805.2 Loa loa | reverse complement strand
TAACTGCGTTTAAATTTAAATTTAAATTTTTCAATAATCAATAAACCCGTTTATATATATATATAAGTTGGAATTAATTATAATTTTGTTAAGAATTAAACATAAATTACTATCATAACTCATAGATTTTTTTTTTCTTCATCTAAACATACTAATCAATAATTTGTGTCATGAAAAAAAAAAGGAACATATCACTAAATTAATTTATGAAATTTAAAAAAGAGAAGGGTAACATGATGTTAACAAGAAAGATTTCATTCTGGATGGAATGATTGGCACAATTATTGATGTTAGGCAAAAATTTTTTGGTATTACATTTTAAAATAACTGAAAAAAAAAATTTTCCACTATTTCTGGTTTATTATTTCATTTTTTTTTTTAGTATCTTTAATGTTAAGGTAATTAATTTTTACTTTTTTAATGATTAAATTTTTCAATTGATAAATTTTTGCTGTGTAATATAAAATAAAGAAGTAGAATAGGTTGATTTTGCATTCCAACATTGATTATTACTACTGTTACAACAATTTGCAATATGTACTGGACATTGACGAATGACCTTATATCAACAAA
>NW_018113552.1:0-574 GCF_000183805.2 Loa loa | reverse complement strand
TATATATATATATATATATATTATTTTTTTATTATTTTTATAGAGATATATATATATATATATATTTATATATTTATTAAGTAACTGAAATCACTATCGAGGACTATTGTCCCTCCACTTGTCCCCACAGATTTACTTATCTGCTTACTATTTCCCTTGCAATTCACGGATACAGACTGCCGTGAAATCCTTTCCAGAATGAGTAAAAGCACATTTGCATGTCTCTTTCCTCTGCATGTTTTACGTTGGTTCGTAGCTGTGGTCATCTGGATGAAATTTTCCCGCAATATTAACTTTGTTTATAAGGCTTCTGTTTGTGTATTGTTTTTATTTCAGTATTTAGTAAAAAAGAAATATAAAATATTGACTTCGCGTACTGTTTTTATTTTGGTTTGTAAGTTTATCTCGTGATCGTTCTTTTTCCATTTGTAGACTTGCGAAAAAATTCGAACTGACGAAAAATTAGTTTTTTATTTCTTTTATCATTAGTTCATTGAAATATATGTAACAACAAGATGGGCACTTCCCGTGATTATCGCTTTATTGATTACTAGAGGTACCTATTCGTCCTTTT
>NW_018113551.1:0-574 GCF_000183805.2 Loa loa | reverse complement strand
CTATTAACTTTTACCCTTCCTCTCCCTCCTCTCTCTCTCTCTCTAATGTTTAACGCAACTTATTTTTCTAATTTAATTTCTTTTAATTAATTAAATTTATCATGCATTCATTTGATTTGGTCATTTATAAACATTTAAAATATTTGATAAAAAAATTGGTGTTAAAAAAATTTTTATGTTTAAATAAATTATTTTGAAAAAAAAACAAACATTTTGCGCATAACTTTCTAATTTTCGAATTTATTACAGGAATTACGAAATTTGTTGAAAAATATTCGTATCGAAGAAGTGACACGTGACAAATCAGTAATGATTAATGGGAATGATGGAATGGAATTAAATTCTTATGAAATTATTTTTTTCTATTTACAAACAAAACTGGAATACTTCACACAATTGATGGGTAAATATGGCAATGATCGGAACGGTAAGGCTTAAAATGTAAAATTGATTGGTAAATATGGCAATGATCAGGACAGGTAAGGCTTAAAATGTAAAAATTGATTGGTAAATATGGCAATGATCAGGACAGGTAAGGCTTAAAATGTAAAAATGATTGGTAAATATGGCAATG
>NW_018113550.1:0-574 GCF_000183805.2 Loa loa | reverse complement strand
ATATATATATATATATATATATATATATATATATATATATATATATATATATATATATATATATATATATATATGAGCGGCGGTAAGTTGCGAAGTCACCCAATTTGGAAGGAATTTGTGTACCGATTGCAAGGATTTTCATCCCAAATAACTTATTTCGAAATTCAAATCAGAACACAAGAATCTCTGTGAACTTTTTCATAGGTCATTTGTAGTCATAAACACAGAGATAAACAATGTCAGGTGCATATTTTCGGATTTCGAATGTATCAGTTTCACCCATTATCACCATATCATTATCACATTATCATCATAGAGCATGTTTGTATTATGAGTTTAGTATAAACTAATTAATGAATTAGTAATACCATTACGCCAATAAGGGTTAAAATGACAGAAAAAAGTTAATGCTTTCGCACTTTTCCCTTGCAGACTATTTTCGGCTGCATCCTTCGACATCACTGTTATAGTATAGATAGTCTAATTCAAGCAGGTACGGAAGCAGACTTTGATTGCAAATTATTACCTGAACTCATACACCTCCTCAAAGTCACCAAATGTACCGTATGATTGT
>NW_018113549.1:0-574 GCF_000183805.2 Loa loa | reverse complement strand
CATGGCTCCGGTTTTCAACTTTTGATAACTTTAAGTTGTGTCATTATGAAGACAACAGAGAAGTTCGGATCTACAATATATTACACGAATACAGACAGACACACAGACCTACACACCCACACAAATACAGACAGATATACAGACATATACGTGCCACACACACAAACGACAGACAGACGCACAGACCTATCCCACACACATATACACCCAACGTACATACACATACACACCTGCATATATATATATATATATATATATATAACATTACGATTCAATTTGAAGTTTTATTCTGTTAGAAATAAATTTACAGGAATTCATCACTAATTAAAGCCAATAACAGGAATGGTAAAGTCGATGAAACAATGAGGTCACTTTAAACAATTTATCAAAGCATTTCAGTACTGTTCACTGTCCATACCATCACCATCAATACGTTCATTACTATCGAAGCCAACCTAAAATGAATTAATCTGAAGAATACGAGGATAGTATGAGATTGTAGTAAGAATAATCGTTAATCAATACGTAAGCATTACTGAAATTAATTAGCTCTCACCAATTAACTGTATAGCAC
>NW_018113548.1:0-575 GCF_000183805.2 Loa loa | reverse complement strand
TATATATATATATATATATATATTATTATTATTATTATTATTATTATTATTATTATTATTATTATTATTATTATTATTATTATTATTATTATTATTATTATTATTATTATTAGTTATTATTCAATCGTCTTATTTATTATTCAATCTTTTTCACCAGTTGCAAACCGATGATTTGCGAATGTACAATAAGTAAGTAGAAAATAGGCGGATGGTATTCTTATCAATATTTGGTATGCTCATTTGATTAAAGTTTATTTTCAAGTTAATACAATTTATTATTTCTCACCTTTGTATTCTTTGGTGTAAATAAAAAAAGCAAAATAGTCATTGGTCAAAAGAAATAAATTTTGATCAAAAAAGAAAAAAAAAGTTTTATTTCAATTATCAAGCGACGAATTAGTTATCCAGTGGATATCATTACTAGTTGCATTGTAGAATTACGGATAGTTAGCTGTATGATTTCTGCATTGGAGAATGACCCATTGCTCGGTCCACTCATATTCTCTTCTCCCTCAGTCATCAAGTAGATAAAAGATGAAGGGAGAGAGAGAGAGAGAGAGAGAGGAGGAGAGAAG
>NW_018113547.1:0-575 GCF_000183805.2 Loa loa | reverse complement strand
TACGTACAGTAAATTTCAACATAATTTTAACAAATTAAATTTCAACATCAATTTTCAAACATATTTCAATATCACTTCAAGTATTTTTTCTTTTTTTTTTTCTTTCCCACACTCATACACTAATAGTATCATTGCCTATTTTAATTTCTAAATGTTGAGCATTGTGATGAAATAGCACTATGGTAATACTACAGGTAGCATCATAGTCATAAATATTTTATTTGATACAAGTTTTTCTTTTTTTTTTTCCTCATCTTACTTATCTTTTAACAAAATTGAATGCTTTGATTGTCCCAAATGTTTTGCGTATATATTATATATATATTTAAAGAAACATTTCAAATTAACAAAATAATAAATTTGTTCAAACTAATTATTTACTTTAAAAACTATCATTTTCTATCGATTTTGTCCGACTTGTTTTTTTTTCTTTTTTTTTCCTTTTTTCTTTTCGTTTCTACTTTTTCATTTTGAATCTATTTTTGAATGTATGCATTGCACTTCGTTTATACTTTTCGCTTCCTTTTCGTAACTTTCATTACTTACAACTAAATTTTTTTTCCATTTCGAATATT
>NW_018113546.1:0-575 GCF_000183805.2 Loa loa | reverse complement strand
GAATTCAATGCTTGATCAAAAAATGTCAAATGCTGATCCAGATGACAAAGATACAATCTATGAAAAGGTGAATCTATACTGTTAGTCAAAAAATTTATCCTGAATTTGAATGTCTGAATCAGATGTGAAAATTTGCACTAAATTAAATTGATAATATTCCATTGTTATTTAATTCCATTTGACCGAAGAATTATTTTTACTATTGAATCTTGTCTTATACAGTCCTATTCAATATTGTCTTATCTACCTAATCCTATGTTATCATTTTCTAATCGTAATTTATCATATCTTGCCATATGCTCCATTTTATTCCATCGATCTTCTATTCCATTAAGTCTTGTTTCATTTGTTTATTTCGTAGATAATATAATTTATGAATATTACAATGTAGTGTTGAGCTAAGCCAATGAATAAATGTTCATATTGCAATCTTTAACCGACATTAGTAAGAGTTTTTATAAATTATGTGACTTTATAAATTGTGTGACTTTAACTTTCCAAAGAAAACATTTCAAATTCCGGTTTTTACTATTTTATTGTTATGCTTGCCTTTTTTTTTATTAATTGGTTTTGTT
>NW_018113545.1:0-575 GCF_000183805.2 Loa loa | reverse complement strand
CAAAACTATAGTAATGAGCTCTCTCTCTCCATTGGCTTATTAATGTATATCCATGATTAATTTGGATTCTTCATTGAAAGGTAATGAGATTGCGAGTGAGTTCAGGTGTTCTCATTTATGGCACGGGTAAAAGGTCAACGGTGAGTTCTTCCAGAAATGATATCAGTTTTGGATGTTTTTCGGGAAGGATCTTACCATAGTGGTTTTTACAAAAGTAACACCCAAGAATACCTTTGCTTAACACATTGCATTCATTCTGATCCTGATCAGCATACAATGAATGCCTGATGCAAGTGGAACTGTTACACAAATTCAGTTTGTGTCATTGAATGATATGCAGCCAATTGAGCTTAACTTTATCTGATCACGAGGCACAAAAGAGAGGAAGTCAAATCTGATACTGTATTAAGCTGGGAATTACCATAATAGTTTGGCTAATTAGGCAACTTTTCAATCAGATATATGTATATATATATACATATATATATATATATATATATATATATATATATATATATATATATATATATATATATATATATATATATATATATATATATATATATATATATATA
>NW_018113544.1:0-575 GCF_000183805.2 Loa loa | reverse complement strand
TTTTGAAAAAAAATTTTGCCTTTTTTTGGAAGAAAATCAACCAAATGATAAGCATTGAAGAAGGCATTTAGCTAAATGATAAGTGATAACATAGAGTATACTACTGTAATATCTCAGAAAAAAAAGAGTTAATGAATAAGAATTTATTTAAAATAAACTATGAGGGTGTGATGAAGCATCCAAATTAAACTTTAACAAAAAAAATTGTCAAATAATTATGATATTTTTGATACTTCTGTCGTGATAATTATGATAATGATAATGATAATGGTGACAATGATAATACGAGAAATTGTAGCATTTGTGATGCTGATAATTGTCGTATGATCGAGAAATTTTATTTGTTTTGTTTGAATCAATCAAATTTGAAAGTTAAAACTAATTCTATGCTTTTTTTTAAAAGGAAAATTGGTTTTATTTTGATATATCTTTATAAATATGTCAATTTTTTTTACTCTAATTGATGTTGAATTTTTTATCATTAATATATTAGCATATTATGCATAAATTTTAATGGTAAGAATAAAAAAAAAGAAAAGAATTTTAGAAAAGATTAAATCGTTTCAAATTAAATC
>NW_018113543.1:0-575 GCF_000183805.2 Loa loa | reverse complement strand
TAATAATAATAATAATAATAATAATAATAATAATAATAATAATAATAATAATAATAATAATAATAATAATGATGACAATAATAATAGTAACAATAATAATAAATGGCGATAACAAAAACAGTAATAATAATAATGATGATAACGATAACGATAATGGTAATAATAATAATAATAATAGTAATGGTAATAGTAATAATAATAATAATGATAGTAATAGTAATAATAGTAGCAACGATAATTAATAATAATAATAATAGTAGTAGTGAAAATAATAACAATAATAATAGAATATGCCATCCTGTTAGAGTCAGTTTAGGTTAACTTCTAAAAGATAAGAGGATTGGACGTTTCACGTTTTCAATATTTTCAATATCAAGTTGTTTTGCTAACACTGCACTACTTATCTCAATTAATCAGGACACACTTTTCAGAAATGAGAAAAAGGAACTGTTTTCAAGTCCCTTATTCCAACTTTCTATCAAATTTGTGAGTTACTTACTGATTTGTAAATATCTCTTATTATAGCCTGTCATCCTATTTCTAGGAGCTGTCGGATTACCGAAATTAGAACTATT
>NW_018113542.1:0-576 GCF_000183805.2 Loa loa | reverse complement strand
GGAGTCGAAGGAGATTTGAGACTTAACATCTTTTCTTTTTTCCTTTGAAAGTTGTATTAACTTTTGTCCAACATCCTTTTTATGCATGATTAGTGTTATTATCGCTTCATTACCTTGCTGCAATGTTTGGTATATTCCTGTTTCACCCATTGTGATTACTTCGGACGCTTTTTCTTCCTTTTTCGTTGAGGCGATTGTTCGTGTATACTTGAGCCAGTCATCGCTTATGGACTGGAGCGTCTTGATACACAATTGAATTCTTCGGAGTTTGTCTTCGAGTGTTCTATTTCTCATCGTATAGAGGATTTCCTGTTGCTCTATCGTTGTATCTGGTTCCGGAGACTTAAGTTCTATTGAATTTATTTCCAGAAGAAGATTGACTAACCTCTCTTTTGCCGGCTGGATGCTCGCAATAATGTTGCTGGACATAGTTCCCGGCTCGTGGGACCAAATAATATTGTGTCGTGGATTTCTGTTGAAGTAATTTGCAGTCAGTCAATAGTTGGAACAAGCAGGGGGATTTTACACGTTGGTTATCGAGGAGAGAATTGGAGGTCCCTTGGAGTATTAGCGGCA
>NW_018113541.1:0-576 GCF_000183805.2 Loa loa | reverse complement strand
TAATAATAATAATAATAATAATAATAATAATAATAATAATAATAATAATAATAATAATAGTAATAATAATAATAATAATAGTGATAATAAATGTATTCTGCCAATTGTTGAAGAAATATTTTTTCAAGGGAATTTATTGCTGAAAAATTATAATCCAGTTCTAATCACTGTAGTTTTCAATTCATGGTTAAAAATAAAGGATCGTAGCAATCTTTTGTTAAAAATCCCACAAATTTATTACCGATTTAATTTTAATTTTCCTGTTCAACAAGTTTTAATTCTCTTTTTGTTCAAATTTCCTACAAAGTACTTGATGTCACTTTTATCCTTTCCCTTTCAGAATAGTATATACTATTTTTGAAAACTTTTGAAAATTTTTGATAAAATTAAATCCAAATGAAATTGTTGTTATAAAATTATAAATCAATTCTTATCACTAAATTTTTCATTTCTTGATTGAATATATTTGAGCAAAAAATTAATGGTTATATTATTATCATTATTGTTTAACAAGTTAGCATACCATTGTTTGATAAATAAGCATATCATTATTTAATAAGTAAGCATATTATTGCT
>NW_018113540.1:0-576 GCF_000183805.2 Loa loa | reverse complement strand
CAGCAGCAGCAGCAGCAGCAGCAGCAGCAGCAGCAGCAGCAGCAGCAGCAGCAGCAGCAGCAGCAGCAGTTTTGTTCTTGCAGAGTGCAATGGCCTTCTATCATCATCATCGATTATAACGGGGAAGGTGAGGGAGGAAAGATTGGGAAACAACGATGATGATATGGGATTTAATCCCGAGATCTCGCGAAACTTCAGACAATTTCACTATGTCTGAATGAGGAAAGTTCAAGAATGATTAACTGTTAAAATAAAAAAAAACAAAAAGGAAACCTTAAGAAAAAAGATGCAAGCATTTAGTTTCTTCCTAGTCTATCCTTCCTTCTGCTCACCTTTTTTATATTAACTGATAATGATTACGTAAAGTACGCTAATCAGTTTAATCAGGTAACGTGAAATGAGATAACATAAACTTTATCAAATTGTTGAAAAAGAAATCTAAAAGTAAGAGTGTAAAAGTAATTAAAGGTTTCAATCTAAATGAAAATTTTAAAATTCTTGTAAAAAAAATCCAATATCAATCATTCGCTTTAGTATAAAATAGTGAAAAAAAAGATAAGTTAAGCATAACCTGTT
>NW_018113539.1:0-576 GCF_000183805.2 Loa loa | reverse complement strand
ANACGAATACAATAAAAGTTATTAACTATAACTATCTTGAATGAAAAGCAATCTAAAATAATTCGTTTCCTTTTTATATTGAATATCCAACATTCGATAAACTTATCATTACTACGATTAAAGTAACATTAGTATTATTGAAAATAAATTATACTCAACTATTGATTGTTTAATGGATAAACTGATAAATTGATCAAAATGCAAAAGATAACTTTATTCTGTAATTAATAATACAATTTTTGTTTTCCATTTTCTACGTTGCATTTGTGCTATTATTAGAAAATTTTCTTGTAATTTAAAAAAGCATTACAGTTTCCTTCGATGGTATTTTTATGCATTTCATCAATGATATTAATATTCAATTTATGATTTATAATGATCTCATCTTATCAACATTTCTTTTATATGTCTTTTTGACATTTCATGAAAGTTTTTAAAGCTTCATCTTCACGTTCAGTTTTTCAATTCTCATCATTCCAAGTACCCATTTTTTTATTCTACTAAAACTTCGCAGTTCAGCTAATCACCAGTAGTGTTCCATTGCAGATATTCAAGAATTACAAATTTTCTATTTAG
>NW_018113538.1:0-576 GCF_000183805.2 Loa loa | reverse complement strand
TCGTTATTGCTGTTATTATTGTTAATGTTGATATTGCTGCTGTTGTTACTGTTATTTTTATTGTTGCTATTATTACTGTTGTTATTGTTGTTGTGGTTGTTATTGCTGCTGGTTCGAAACAGTCTGCCAGTTTGTCTGCCAATTTGCCAGTCTAGTTTGCCAGTTTTATGGACATTTTATTAACAAATCATTTTTCTGCACTTCATGAAACTGAAAATTTGAAGCTCAGAAAAATTAAATTTAAACACAGTCAAAAATTTATGAATATGTACACTACAAAGTCGTAAAAAAAGTGTAATAGCAAAAATCATAAACAATTACAACTTCTGCTATATAGAAAACCATGCAAGGTAAGGCAGAAAAAACACCACAAAAGTTTTTTTTGTGGTGATTAATGCTAAGAGGGAGGTGCATATTTTGTCATTAAACCGTTTTAAACAGCAAATATCACCTTTTCATCAGATGTTACGGTTTTAATATGGATTAAAATTATGATAAAAATATTTTAAAGAAAAAGTATTAGAAAGTATTTATGACTCTTCTTTCTTGTATATTAAAAAATCACGACGTTTTTCT
>NW_018113537.1:0-576 GCF_000183805.2 Loa loa | reverse complement strand
ATTCTAATAGAATCAAATCCCAAATGATTATTTTACATTTTTAAAAATGCAAACGAAAATTTTTCATTTCTGAGATAAAAATTATCTGATCAATTCTGTAAAATCTATTGTTTAAATTTTATTCCAAACGTATTTCTATTTCCCAATTTTCGCATAATGTATTATTCTTTTAATTAAAATTAAAATTAACTTGCACTTTTAATTAAAAAACTTAATGACACTTACATGTAATGTAGTAGGTGATTTATAGGATGATGTACGTAATATACTTTTTAACGGGAATTGTCTTCCAGCACATGCACGTATCCTTGCCGCTTCACGTTGTCCAATTTTTATCGCATCTGGTGCCATTTTTGGATTTCGATCACCAACCAATAGCAATACTCGATTACTACTGCATATATTAAATAAAATTTATGCAAAAATATTGAAGAAAAAAAACAAATTTAAATTCTGAGAAAATTAATAAAAAAAATTAAAAAAAAAAGAAATTATAATTCTAAATTTTGCACAAAATAATTTTTAAAAAAAAGAATAAAAATGAATAGATGAAGAAATTATTTAGAAAATGCAAAA
>NW_018113536.1:0-576 GCF_000183805.2 Loa loa | reverse complement strand
GTGCTTTCAAGTTTTTTTAAAAAAAAAAGACCAAATAGTAAAATGGATCCTCATTATTTTTCCGCTTCCTATTCCGCTCTCTCTCTCTCTGTCCCTCTTCTCTTTCTCTTTTTCTCTCTCTCTCTTGATATATAAGCTTGTTTTTTTTTTTTTTTATTTTCTTAAAAGTTATGCTTAAAGATGAAAGAAAGAGACAAAGTATAGCTTTAAGCTTACATACCGATTTTGTCAAAGACTTATTGGAAGGGCGGAAAAAGAGAAAAAGCCTGTTACCTTGGTGAATCCAAAAATTGTACTTTTTTTTGCCTTTAATACAAACTACTGTTTTTGGTTTGAAAGGAAAGCAATCCTTTTTTTTTTTCAGGAAGCTAAACAACTTTATTACATTCCGCTAGTAAAGTTGTCAACTTCAGATGTCACATTTGTTTTTTTTTTTTTCAAGCATTATTCAATCTGTTCAATATTTGGTCCAAAACTTTTTTCCCTCCTTATTAATTAATGTATATGTGAATTTTCTAATACCTAAATAATAAGTTATAATGATATGATATGATAATGAATGATATGAATTTTCTG
>NW_018113535.1:0-577 GCF_000183805.2 Loa loa | reverse complement strand
AATAATAATAATAATAATAATAATAATAATAATAATAATAATAATATATATATATATATATATATATATATATATATATATATATATATATATATATATATATATATATATATATATTATTATTATATTATATTATTATTTTTTTTTTGTAAATACCTGTATCAATCTGTATCAATCGAAACAAATCGAAACACTGTATCAATCGAAACAAACCATCGATCACTTCAAAGGATAATTATTTTGAGAGAATTTATTGATGTCAACAATAATATTCAAATGAATGAAATATCATTTTGTATTTTAAACGATGAAATTCAAAAAATATCTTTCATGAAAATGTTAGGATTAAAAATAGAAAAATTTACAAGTAAACATTTGTTAAATAAATAAATTAATAAGGAAATATAATTTATTAAGGAAATGAATAAACTATTCGTTCGTTCTTTCTTTAAACTTTCATAAAGTTAAATGTCATCTTCATTGTAATCAGTTAAGTCAATTCAAAGTATTCTTTCTCTCTCTCTCTCTCCCTCCTTTCTCTCTCTCCTCTCTCTCTCTCTCTCTCTCTCTCTCTCTC
>NW_018113534.1:0-577 GCF_000183805.2 Loa loa | reverse complement strand
AGGACAATCTCTTATATCTCAATTATTATACAACCTATCAATAAACCGACAGCCAACTATTATAGCAGGCAACGATAAGGAATTTATTAAATTGTTTATATTGCTTGTTTACTGTATAATTCATTACTGCCAATTTACCAATGCTTACCAAATTTGTTTACCAATTCATTACCTGCTTACCAATCTGCGTATCATATATTTCATTGGTTTTTTTTTTTTTTTGCTGTTGTTAACTAGTAATATTGTGCAAGAACAATATTACATCCCGAATAAATCTGCGTTACTAGCAGACGAACAAATTAGCTTTTCCGACAGCAGGTCTCAATGGAAAATTATGAAGTAAATCAAGTAATGTAAAAAATGATAGAACACTATGTTAACCATTGTATTAAGAATAAGTTCAAAATGAAAAAGATACGAACTGCAAAGCTGGGCTGTTTTATATCGCTCTTATTTTCGGGAGTGCCATCGTAGGCATCATGCCATTCCTGTTCATCATCGTCACTGAAAACATTATCCAGCTCCTGAAAACATAACAGTGGAATTCGTAAAGTGAAAAAGATAAGTTAATTCAATC
>NW_018113533.1:0-578 GCF_000183805.2 Loa loa | reverse complement strand
CTATGATTTAATCAATCAATCAATCAGTTAATTAATATATCATTTTTTATAATCAATCAATCAATATATCATTTTTATATTCATCAATAAGATTTGAATAATCATAATGATCATCTATGATTCAATCAATTAACCAATCAATCGATTAATTAATATATCATTTTCTATAATCATCATTTTGATTTAAAACTAATTGTAATGATCATTTATCATGTAAAATATCCATGCAAAAAAGAAAAAGAACTATAAGAAACCGTAATGTTTTGTTGAATGTTGTTGAAATTTTGCTAAACGTTGTAAATCACTAGCTAAACGATCAACCTCACGTGGATCAACACGATGACCATGATCTGATCGTGTGACACTTCGAATTGATCGTGAAGAACGTGTCTGAAAAATTTTATTAATTATTTCAAAATTTCTTTTTTCTTTTTTTTTTACATTCTCATCCTATATTTTTCTAAAAAGATTATCTCAAATTAATTTTATTTAATAATTAAATTAATCAATATATAATGTATATTTTATACTTCATTACTAAAAAATTCATTATGACTTTTTCCTTTTTTTCTTTCTTC
>NW_018113532.1:0-578 GCF_000183805.2 Loa loa | reverse complement strand
CAGTTTCCTTTATCTCTTACAGTCACTAGTAATTGAAATTACAAAATCTGATGGATGTGATTTTTCGACTTTGTGGAATATCTGTAGCGTGATGATATACAAGTGAAAGGAAAGTGCTAACGCAATCTTTACTAAATCATCATTGGGTAAGCAACCAAAAATTCGATCCCCTTCTTCTCTAAAAACAACGTCTACTTTATCGCTGAGATGCGGGGATTTCATTTCAGTCATGTTTTTTTGTGAGCGCTGGGTCCTTCCTCATCTGTTCCTCCTGAAATTTTAATTAATTCATCGTTTATGTCCTTGTTCTTCACGTATTTAAACAGAAATCGTAAATTCATTCAAATTTCATAATCATACACTGTATATTTCAAAATAGTTCATTTAAATTTAAAGCTCGAAAGTTCAAAAAGTCTACCTTTTGCTAATGTAATATTGGATGACACAACAAAGCCCAAAAGGAATGTGAGGATGGCCAAATTTAAATCCATTGTTATCAAAAGCTGAAAATAAAAATATACTCAATGAAATTTAATAATCTTATGACTTTGTCCAATTCCTTTACTATTATAAGTGAA
>NW_018113531.1:0-578 GCF_000183805.2 Loa loa | reverse complement strand
CTCTCTTTCTTCCTCTTTCTTCCTTCTCCTCCTCTCTCTCTCTCTCCCTCCTTCTCTCTCTCCCTCTCTCTCTCTTTGAGATTTATAAAATGTGATAAATTATAAAGACTACGATTACATCTTAAATTGCTCTGAGTGGTGTTTATTCAACATTTTTAATGCAAAGCATGATAAAACATGGGGAAAACTTAGTAATGTGGTTTTAAATTTAAGGAAGTATACACTAATGCTTTATTTTTCTTCCCTTTTCCTTCCAATCCATCCAATATTTGCAAAACAAACATTAAAACTATCATTAGTATTTATTAAATCTTTCAATATTATTCGTTGAAAAATGAATTTTATCTTATAATCATTTGCTTTTTTCTTCTTTAAATATTTTTCAATTCATTTAATTAAAACTAATTAATACAATTCATTTGCTTCTCTTTTATTCCAATTCAATTATAATTTTAGTTATTGTATCATATCTGATAGATGACCATTGCAATGAATAGATGACCATTGCAATGAATAGATGACCATTGTAATGAAATGAATGACCATTGTAATGAAATGAATGAGTAATGCTTACACTT
>NW_018113530.1:0-580 GCF_000183805.2 Loa loa | reverse complement strand
AATTACTTTCCTAAACTTATTAATTACTTTCCTAAAACTTAATAACTTATTAATTTACTACCGGAATTATTGAATTTATAAATTAAGTTAAGTTTATAAATTAATTTTACTACCGGAATTATTGAATTTATGAATTCTTAAACGATTAAACGACCAATTTATTCTTCTTACTTTTTTCATTCATCTATTAAAATATCCTATGATATTTCTTCAAAATCCCGAATTGCTTTCCTAAAACTTATTAATTACTTTCCTAAACTTATTAATTACTTTCCTAAAACTTAATAACTTATTAATTTTACTACCGGAATTATTGAATTTATAAATTAAGTTAAGTTTATAAATTAATTTTACTACCGGAATTATTGAATTTATGAATTCTTAACGATTAAACGACCAATTTATTCTTCTTACTTTTTTCATTCATCTATTAAAATATCCTATGATATTTCTTTAAAATCTCGAATTACTTTTCTAAAATCTCCGAAACACTTAAAATTCCGATGAAAATTTTGGACAAACAAAAAAATTTTTAAGAATTCTCAATTTTTAACTTTCAGAATTTCCGATAAAATTATAA
>NW_018113529.1:0-580 GCF_000183805.2 Loa loa | reverse complement strand
TAATAAAATTAAAAAATTTATGAATTAGTTAAAGAAAAAAGGGAATTTTTCTCTTTATCATTTCATTTATCACTTGCTATTATCAGAAATTAGCATCTAATATTAAATACCTTGAAAAAAACAAAAAATGCGCATAAAATATTGATTAATTTAATTTCTTTTTTTTCTTTTGTTTAATTTAATATTTTGTTGAATTAACATCTGTTAGCAATTTCATTTTTAGCTCAATTCTTTTTTTTTTGTAAAAATGATTTTGATGTATAGAAGATTTGTTGGGAAATGAATGAGACAAAAATTTTGTCAATAAACGAAGCAATTAAATGCATTTGTAATCAACATCGTTATCAGTGATAAAATAAGTATATTTCCGTCCGTCCAGATATGTATACAATCATTTGAAATGTTTGATTTTTAAACATCAAATATTCATTCTAACATTCTTTTTCCTTTTTTTTTTTCGTTTCTTCTTCCTTTTTCCGCCTAGCAATCCATACTGTTTGCAATTTAATGAGCTATAATTCATGATATCCCTCAAATCTTAATGTTAAAATTGCGAAAAATAATATGTATTTTACTTTTG
>NW_018113528.1:0-580 GCF_000183805.2 Loa loa | reverse complement strand
ATATATATATATATATATATATATATATATATATATATATATATATATATATATATATATATACATATATATATAATTTATTAATTTATTAATTAATTTATTTATTTGTTTGTTTGTTTATTTATTTATTTAATTATTTATTGAAACATGATAAAACGCAACGAAATTCTTCAACAGAGGGTAAAAAGATGGAGGAGGACAGAAGGTAAAGAAGAGAACGGAGGAGGGGGGGGGGGGGTGTGGGGGGGTGTGTGTGAGGAGGAAGAGGTGGAAAAGGAGGAGGAGTTGGTGCAGGAAATTTCAGGAAGGATGAATGATTTATATGAAAAGTGGACAAAATGATGTATCCGATTTCATTCAACATATCGATGAAAATCGAGTATGGTCTAATAAAAATATTTATATGAATATTTCCAGGTGGGCCAAAAAGAGGGGTCTGGAAGAGGAGGGGAAAAAGGGGTGTATAAAGCATTCGAGCATTCATTCCTTCACACATTCATTCCCTCCTCGTCCTCCTCCACCAATCCCATCCTGTTTAATTTTAGGTCAATAATTAACGATATACTATTTGTGCTTGTTA
>NW_018113527.1:0-580 GCF_000183805.2 Loa loa | reverse complement strand
ACAGATGTAACAAATTTTTCAGTAAAATTTAACAAACAGAACTTAAAGCTGGTTATCAAAAATATCAATCATAATTAGATAATTTGTATTATCCAATTCTTCCTGTAATTTAAAATTTATATTTGTAAAAATCCCTACCTAAACAGTTGTTTAAGACTATGACAATTTTAAATGATTTGAAACGTGAAATATTAATTTATCAAATTTGTTAGATTCGTTAATTTAATCAAAGTACGCACAATGCTCAATGATATTTCTGTATTTTTGAATAATTCCGACAAACAATAAAATAACTGATAATAATCAATTATCATAAATGATAATCAATTCAATTAAGCCTATTGTATGGTATGAATAATTAAAAATAAATGGAAAATATTCGATAATAAAGCAGAAACGATCGGATGAAAAAGAGAAAGATAATGGGAAAAGTACGGAAGCTGAACAAACAAAATCAATAAAGCGGGTTATTTTGATAAAATATTCCGGATCCGTTATTTACTTCTCCGATAAAAGGTTGACATTCCATAATTCTATCTAAAAATCTCCATTGATTATATCAAACATTAAAAGTTGTTCG
>NW_018113525.1:0-580 GCF_000183805.2 Loa loa | reverse complement strand
TTTATAGTGAAAAGACCGGATCAGTCAAAGATCAGAAAGACTCAAAAAAAACGAAATAAATCTCAGTTTTCCCTTTTGCATTGAATAGTAATGCATTGTAAAATAGAAAGTATTTCATACAGATTATGCAAAAAAGTGAATAATACTGTCACAAACAGTTTTTCTACAGAAATTGGGATTAACAGAATATTTCGTGCCATTGGAAGCCTTCTATTGAATTTTCACAAATTGTCTTTCTATAGAAATTAGGATTAACAGAATATTTCGTGTCACTGGAAGCCTTTCATTGAATTACATAAATTTGCATTCGTGTCAGAAATAGAAGCGTATTAAGGTAAACTGGACCATCGACTGTCGTTATTTTCCATCCAGGGAAAGTTCAATTTAAAGAGAGGTTTTTTTTTTTGCTGTTTTACACAGATTCCTAACTTTTTATTTCGAGAAAGGTTTCTTTTAATAGTAAATATGGCACTCGTTTTTTCTCTCTCTTCAAACTTCGTCATAAAATTTTCGTCATATGAATGATGATAAGTATTGCTTGCCTAAATATGGCTCAATTATCGCAATATTTCCTCAATCA
>NW_018113524.1:0-581 GCF_000183805.2 Loa loa | reverse complement strand
CAAACTGGTAACTAATGTAAGTAAGAATGAATGGGTAAGTAAGTAAAGCAGGTAAGTAAATAGGTGGTTGCAAGTAAAGTAGGTAAGTAAGTAAGTGGATAAGTAAGTATATAAATAAGTGGGAAAATAACTAAATGAAATATGTAAGTGGTAAGTAAAGCGAATAAGTAAGTAAATAACTAATGTAAGTGGGATAAGTAAGTAAGTAATTTAAGGAAGTAAATGAGTAAATTGATGGAAAAATACATAAGTAAATAAAAAAGCAAATAAGTAAGTAGTTAATTGATGTAAGTAACAACAGGCAGGTAAATAAGTGATAAAGATAAGTAAATAGATGAATAATTAAGTATAGAAAGTATATAAGTAGCAAATAAGTAAGCTAATAAATAGCTAGCAAGTAAGTAAATAAATAAGTAATCGATTTTCATAAACCTCAAAACAAATTGCGTGAAATTCGATTACATTTATTTAATCATAAATTTAATCTGAAAAATTTGAAGGATTATTTATTTGATAATCCCCTTTTACAAAATATCCTATTACAATAGCAATAATAATAATAACAACAATAATAGGAAATG
>NW_018113523.1:0-581 GCF_000183805.2 Loa loa | reverse complement strand
ATTTAGTTATTATTATTATTATTATTATTATTATTATTATTATTATTATTATTATTATTATTATTATTATTATTATTATTATTAATTATTATTATTATTATTATTATTATTATTATTTATTATTATTATTATTATTATTATTATTATTATTATTATTATTATTATTATTAATCATTATTATTATTATTGTTATTATTATTAATTATTATTATGAATTATTATTCGAATTTATTATTTGTTAATCTTTGTTTTTAGGTAACTAAAAAAATTAAATGCTCATAATTAATGTGTATATTCCATGAAATCGAACACATAAAAAGTTGTTTCCAATAATAACGATATTTGTATGAATGAATGAATATTTATGTGCAATTTGTTCATTTATTTTATCTACAACTGATGAATTTTGACCATTTTTGATAACTTTTAGAAATGCTATCATTTGATCTTTTAGAAGGATAACCATTATCTAATCTTTTAGAAAGGTTATCATTATCTGATAATCATTAGAGAAATGTAAAAGTAATCAATTCGTTAGATAATTAAGAAATTACTTCATATAGACAAAAAAAAAAAAAAAA
>NW_018113522.1:0-581 GCF_000183805.2 Loa loa | reverse complement strand
AAATTTTCAAATCATATAAACATATTTTAAAAACCATAATTTAAATACAACGAATTTACAGTATGTTTAAAAAAAAGGAAGCAATACTTTGATTTAATGTGCAAATTAAATGACGTAATCAAGGGACAAAAAAAACCTTATAATTTAATCAATAATCATCATAACTATTCAGGGCCACTTCCTCGTAATCTTTTTCTAATGCTGCCAAATCTTCGCGTGCTTCCGCAAATTCTCCTTCTTCCATTCCTTCGCCAATATACCTTATTAAAATTTAAATTTACATTAGAATATCAAATCTTGATTGAAAAATTATCCGACATATTGCATGCATAAAATTATCCGATATATTGCATTGATAGAAATTTAGGCGACAAATTGATGAAATTTATATTACTGCAAAAGAATTTAAGAATTTATTAGTAATTTAGAAAAAATTTAATCGCAAGAAAATTCAAAAAACTGGGTAAAAGTAAATTCAAATCAATTTGAAATCCAAAATTTGGAAATTTCAAGATGCGAAAATTTGATCAAAAAAAGGATGGATAAATTCAATTTACCAATGAACAAAGGCTCGCTTTGCA
>NW_018113521.1:0-581 GCF_000183805.2 Loa loa | reverse complement strand
ATATATAACTGGTTCTTCTTTAGGATTGGTGTTGTTTATAAAGGAACAAGTTTGAGGAAAACAATCACATCATGTGAATAGCTTTCTTTTTTTAAAGTTTCAAATTTAAAATTAATTTATCGATCTTTTATTTCGATGTTTTAAAAAAAAAGTAATGGCTAAAATGGCTATTTTAACGATTATTCCTCAATTTCACTTAGTATATATAAGAATATAATGATATGATATGTGATAATATAAGAGATATTTCAACAAAAACTTTTTCCATTTATATCACATATATTTTATGATGAACAAATAACCGAAGTAATCGAATAATCAAATTGATATCTCAACCTGGTACCAGATCTTGTTTTCTCAATGCTACTCTTGTAATTAATGATAATTAGTAACGATAATAATAAAAATAATAATAATAATAATAATAATAACAATAATAATAACAATAATAATAATAATAGCAATAATAATAATAACAATAATAACAATAATAATAATAATAATAATAATAATAATAATAATAATAATAATAATAATAATAATAATAATAATAATAATAACAATAATAATAATAATAATAA
>NW_018113520.1:0-581 GCF_000183805.2 Loa loa | reverse complement strand
AAAATAACATAATAATTCTTTCTAAGATTTTATACTGTAAAGCTGTATTAGCAAAATTGTGTTTCGAACTGATATCCTGTTTGCTGTCGTAAGACCCTAAAAAAGTTTATGTCAGAAACAAGGGAGGAATTTTATTTAGGTCAGCTGGCGATTAGCTATGTGGCGGGTTAGTGAGCGGTTCGGGTCATACATGAGCAAATGTGGCTTTCGTAAGTAGGATTAGTCCTCTGTCTTAAGGTGGGCTATCGCTTCAAACGTGTTTCTTTGCATGGTTTTTTTATCTAAGTTTAAGGCCTATTTAAGTTTTAAGGCTCATATTTACTATGATTCGTTGATTGTAAATGTTGTTTCTTTTAAATTATTCATATAGTCGTCTTTTTTCAAATACAGCACAATTATCAGTGGATCATAATAAATACAGGCTATGGATTTATCAGTTTCCTGTAGTTTCTAGATCATTTTAGAAAATTCTAGGAAAATTGTGGACTTCCTTCCTCCGGACTATCTGAAAATTGTAGTAAATTATAACTCACCACTCATTTACGACCAGAACTAATTACTTATTCTGTGTATTAAAATTA
>NW_018113519.1:0-581 GCF_000183805.2 Loa loa | reverse complement strand
AAATGAGAATTAATGGAAAAGTATATATTTTGATTAGAAAGGAAGGAAAGAAAGAGGAAGAGAAAAAATCTTTTGCCAAATCATAATGTACTTTTCGGTATTGATTCGAAATTGGAAAAAAAAGGGCGAGATAGATGTTTCCGCCGTGGAATAAATTTAACGATAGATTTTTTTTTCTGTCTTATGGAGGAAATACAATGAGAAACCTTTTGCCTCGTGGAAAAAATTTGATATGAGATTTTCTATATCGTGGAAGGAACTGAATGAGAGATTTTTAGCCTCGTGAAGAAGATTCAATGAGCGATTCTCTATCCCGTGGGAGAAAATATGGGAAGATTTTCCATTCCGCCGAAGAAATTCAGTGAGAAACTTTTGACTCGTAGAGATTTCCCGCCAAAGAATTTCAATGACAGACTTCCTACCCCATGGAGGAAATTTAATGAGAGACTTCCTGTCTCATGCAGAAAATTCAATGACGGATTTCCTATCCCGTGAAAGATATTCAATCAGAGATTATTCATCCCGTGGAGAAAATCCAACGAGAGATTTTCTATCCTGCGGAAGAAATTCAATGAGACTTT
>NW_018113518.1:0-581 GCF_000183805.2 Loa loa | reverse complement strand
CTGCATTACTGTTTTTACTTTTGCATGCTTCTCCATTCACTTTGCTTATCTGTTTACTATTATTGCTGACATTGTATGGTTTTTTTTCCTTTTGTTAGACATTATTTCGCATTTTTTTCTACTCACTTAACTTATTTGTTTATTGTCCATTGCATGTTTCTTTTTCTTAATTTAACTTATTTTATCTTGCATGTTTTTCCACTCATTTTATTTATTTGTTCATCCCTACTCTTGTTGCAGGCTTTTTTTGACTTACTTTGTTTTGCATGCCTTTCCACTCACTTTACTTATTTTATTTATTTATGGTTTTTACTGACATTGCATGCTTTTTCTCAATTTGAGTTTCCGCTCACTTTTGTTATTTGTTTATTGTTTCACTGACATTGCATCCCCTTCTCTTAACTTGATTTACTTTGCTTTACATCCTTCTCCGCTTACTTTACTTATTCGTTTATTATTACTACTGACACCGCATGCTTTTTTCTTGACTTTCGTTTCGCATGCTTTTTCACTCACTTTACTTATTTGTTTATTCTTTTTACTGGCATTGCATGCTTTTCTTAAGTTGATTTACTTTGCAT
>NW_018113517.1:0-581 GCF_000183805.2 Loa loa | reverse complement strand
AATATTTGTTTGAAATTTGAAATTTAAAAATTTCAATGTCATTTTTAATTTATACACATTCATTCAAATAATTCAATGAAAAAAAGAGATAAAAATGAAAACAATCATTTTTATAAATTAAAATTTATTCATTTTTTTTTTTTGGTAAATTAATAACATTTTTTTTAACAAAAAAAAGAAAAATGTTTTCTTTTTAATTATTTAGATTCCAATCATTGGAATTTAATATATTTTAATAGCACATTCAATTGATAGAACGAAAAATCAACTATCAATTTGATTGGAATGAAATGGTTTTTTTTTAAATTGAAAAAATTAAAATAAACTGATTGAAAAATTAAAATGATTTATGTAAATTGAAAAAATGAAAGAAAATAAAATAAATTGATTTATGCTGTATGTTTGATATTTTTTTCGACAAGGGAAATTTACAAAAATTTTTTGAATTACTTAATTTCAATTGTTAATATATGTTAATAGTGTATTAAATTGATAAGAAATTTGAATATCAAATTGATAAGAAATTTGAATATCAAATTGATAAGAAATTTGAATATCAAATTGATAAGAATTTGAATAAC
>NW_018113516.1:0-581 GCF_000183805.2 Loa loa | reverse complement strand
TTGCAATTAAAGCAGGGTTGATTTTTTGGAATTTTGCACGAGAAAACTGATAACTGATAATGATTAATAAGTGATTAGTGATAACAAAAGAGAAAGTTTGAGTTGAAATTGCAAAATTCTGTATTTAAAATTGGTAGATAAACAAATAAATGGGATGACTGAATAATATACGATAGATAATAAAAAACTGATATTGCATTCGAATTTTTATGGAAGAAGAAAGAAATAATAATATATCTTCTAATTTTGTTATTTTTTATTCTTTAACAATTTAGTTCAAAATGAATGTCATAGTATTTCCTATTGCAAATGTATTGTTTGTTATTTAAAAAACTAACATTTACCATGGATTTTAATAAATTCAAGGAACAAAGATTAAAATAATAAAACAAGCGAATAAAAAAGTTATTTGTAGTTCCCGATAGCTGATATAATCGACTATGCGACAGCAATTAAAGTAGCAATGTATAAACGACATCTATTAACCAATGTTCCGAAACAAATTCAAGAAGTCAAATATATGTGGCTAAATCAGATTCTATGAAAAGGAAAGAATCGAAGGACGCTAAAAAGCATAAAGT
>NW_018113515.1:0-582 GCF_000183805.2 Loa loa | reverse complement strand
CATGAGCCAAACAAATGAAGAAATCAGGAAATCGGAAAATTGTTCGATTAACTACAATCCGACTCAAACAATGGTGGCTCAAACGAATGTGATAACGAAAAAACAAAGTAAAGAAACTCCGCTATTATGCAAGGAAATAACTGTATTTAACCCGTTATTGCTAGAACAAAAGGAAGAAGCCTTGGCATTATTTGATATTGGGTCACAGTTATTGTTCATATCAAAGGGACTAGTTCGACGACTGGACTTAATAGAAACTGATGAACAAGAATTAAAACTAGCTCCTTTCGGCATTAAGAATCCTAAGCCACGCATAATCACTCAAACTCAACTTAATGTAAAAATAAATGCAGATGAGACTATCCAATTACGCGCCAATGTAATCGAATATTTAACTAATGAATTACATGTTGTCAAAATACCAATAGCCAACCACACAATGAAGCTAAAAAATTACTGGAAACGACCTGACATCTTAATCGGAGCAGATCATTTCTTCAAATTTGTGGAATTGGAAAGAATCGAAACACTAAAATCAGGATTCTCACTACTTCACACAAAGGTTGGACGAATGATTGCGGG
>NW_018113514.1:0-582 GCF_000183805.2 Loa loa | reverse complement strand
ATTATTTCACTATATTATACGAATTTATTTTCCCGCATATTATATTCTTTACTAATAATTCGAATTTATTTTTCCACATATTTCTCTCACTAATTTTTTATTCAATTATATTTAATTAATTCATTTTAATTTAATTATTAACAAAACTACATTCATACATTAGCAGTAGCATTGTTAGCAATTTCGCTTACTACTTAAACAACATCAAAGTTTGCTCACAAGTTTTTAACATCCGATAATAAAATTTTTTTAATTTTTAATTTCAATATTTTATTATTTTAAAACATTGAAAATTTCATGCATCCAAAAAGATAACAAAAAAAAAAATTAAGGGCAATTTTTTTTTTCTGGATTAAATTGAAATTTTATGAATAAATTCCCACCAAATTTGTTGAATCTACAGAAACAAAAAGATTCATTAAAATAAAAATTGAAAAAGAAAATCATTAATTTCTCAAAAATTGACGAGAAATTTAAATTTAAAAAATTTTTAAAAATTCATTTAATTGATTAAATTGAATGCATAACTTTTCATTCTATTAATGGAAAAGAGGAATTTTTTCGTAATGTCATTAATTTTAT
>NW_018113513.1:0-582 GCF_000183805.2 Loa loa | reverse complement strand
TTCCTCTCTCTCTCTCCCTCTCTCTCTCCTCTTTTTTTTTTGAGTAGTATTCCTAATTCATCAATTTTTGACATAACATTATTTAGAATTAATTAATTCCTTACTCTTTAATTCCAATTTGGATGAAAGAGTAATGAATAAATTAATTTAATCAAAATATACTTCCATGTAATCTTTATTAATGAATGATTAATTTGTTGTGTTTTTTTTTTCTTTTTAATTAAGCAAATAAAAGGAAAAAAATAGCATTTTATTTGATTTTATCGGCACAAAATTGTTCATTTCTTTATTCTAAATTATAATAATAATAATAATTCATTTTTAACACAATTTTATGATATTTAATTTTAAAAGGAAATTAGTTTAATTTATCAAAAAAAAATTAATTTAAATAAAATTTTTGAAAAACATTCTTTTTTAATTTACTTTACCTTTTTCAATTTTTTTTTTCCTTGCATAAATAATAATGCAAAAGTTTTCCTCTTTTGTGACATTTCGGAGAAAATATATAAAAAAAAAAAAACTGCCAATATTTCCCGCAAATTATAATTTCTGTTTTGTGCTAAAAAAAAAAAAAAAAAA
>NW_018113512.1:0-582 GCF_000183805.2 Loa loa | reverse complement strand
TCTTGCTCATCTAATATTTGATCCCAAGATTTATTTTCTTTCCACAGGTGTTGTAAAAATATTTTGAATTTTACCATTATTGGGACTAGAAATCCTAGTGGGTCATATTGTGATGCGACGAATTGTAGAATCGTTCGTTTCGTTAATTCTTGTTCTGTCCATGGATTTAATTTTGCTTGGATGATATCTTGACAGGGATTCCATGGAATGCCGAGGATTTTTGTGTTCTTTCTCATTGCTCGATCTTCATGAGGCAGTCCTGCATAGAATTCTTCGTCGTTAGATAAGAATTCTCTTAGGTTCATTGAAGCCTCATTGAAGATGGATTTCATTTCCACATATTTTTCTAATGCGTCCCGTGTTCCATTTAATGATACAATAACATTGTCCACATAAAGATTTTTCTTTATTTCTAATGCTAATTCGCTATCATGATTTTCCAAATGATAATTCAGGGTAGCGGATAGCAAAAATGGGGATGATATTATTCCAAACGGGATTCTCCTAAAACGATAGCACTTTATATTTTCGTTAGATACTCTTTCTTTCACTTCTTTTAGCCAAAGGAACCGAGTACAATTT
>NW_018113511.1:0-582 GCF_000183805.2 Loa loa | reverse complement strand
ATTTCTTTTTTTTTTTTTTCATGAAAAATATTCGCTTATTCATTTTGAAATCATTTTTCATCCTTTTCTTTTTCCTTCTACTATCAATACGATCATAGCAATTAACATTAGTAATAATGACAGAGTTTTAGTACAATTATTATAGTGATAATTATAATGATAATTATCAATTATCATGATTAAAAGTTATACCTACATGGAATACAATACTAGAAAATACTCAATGTCCTTAAAGTCATTAGATAAAAATAATTTAATTAAGTAATTAATTACGTTGTTTTTTTTTTCTTTTCCATTTTGCTTGCTTCTTTTTCAAATTACTCCTAGTCTAATGATTTTATTCATAGGATTAACATAAAAAGAAGAAAAAAAAAAGGAAAATGAAATAAAATAGATTAGCTAAGTCAATCATTCCTTTTTTTTCTTTATATGGAAAACATAATTATTTCCGTTTTGCTAATATACTTTTTTAATTGTTACCGGAAAATGAGTTACACATAAACGGACCGAAAAATTCCGGCAACTATTCATCGATTTCCAATTTTGGACAAATGCCTTTAAAAAAAAAAAAGAATATTAAAA
>NW_018113510.1:0-583 GCF_000183805.2 Loa loa | reverse complement strand
ACTGGAGGCACTTTACAAGATCTCGACATTTACATATAAGTTCTTTACAACATTCCGACAGTTGCATGTATGTTTAATTAACAGATTGGAAAAACTTTACAACAAAAGGCTTTGTCTGCAACATCTAAGCATTGCAATTGAAATTGGTTAACAAATTGGAAGAGTTGGATTTGAATCAATAATCCATCATTTTAAGTATCGAAATATTTTTTTTATTAATGTTATGTAACGAATCATTTACCTAAGAAATATTCTAAATTTTAATTAAAATAACTCATAACATTTTTTTGCTTTCATCGATTTGATGTCAACTTTTAGCATTTATTTGCTTTCACTTTTAGCATTTGTTTACTTTTCTTTTTTTTTTTTAACTTATAGTTTTAATATTTGTTTATTTTCTTCTTTTTTTTCCCCCCCAACATATAATTTACATATTTGTTTATATTTTTTATAATTAGCCATGCTTTATTTATGGAAATTAATTCTGTCATTATATATACTACCTGGTTTTTTTTTTTTTAAATCTATTAATACTTGACAAAATTGAAACTATTCATAACGAATAATTTTATCAATGAGTAAT
>NW_018113509.1:0-583 GCF_000183805.2 Loa loa | reverse complement strand
AAATATTCCTGGCATCTCTTCTCTTATTCCAATTGTCCATTATTTACCAAATTTAAAGTCTATTGGCTTGGTCGATATTATTGTTTAAAGAGATTTGCATATTATCCTGTCAATAAAGAAGTTCTTTGGTTACTCTCCTACACAAATAAATATCAAATATATCGTTGCTGAAACTATTCAACTCAGACAATTCAAACTTTCGCAACAGAGACAACGAGAGTTACTTTATTACTTTACTGCTTTTGACGGAGAAAAAAAAAAACCTGTAAAAGTGGAAAACACAATTTCTTATTGTTATTCTTATTGCTGATAAGCTAGGACGATAATAATAACCATCCCAAATCTCAATGGTTCCATCTTGTTCAATGATTTTTATCAGACAGCCGTGCCATTAGTTTCAGGTGCGGAGATTACCACAGATTACAAATTTGAGATGTTATGGGATGATAGCCTATTAATGACGATAACAAAAGTAGAAGAATGTATGTTGATTTCCTAACTGACTTATTAGTATTATTTAATGTTCAATGACTAATCGTTTCGAGAATTTTCGTTTTATAATTCTTTAAGTTTCATTAGCTGG
>NW_018113508.1:0-583 GCF_000183805.2 Loa loa | reverse complement strand
GTCTATTGGTTTGGTCGATATTATTGTTTAAAGAGATCTGCATATTATTCTGTCAATAAAGAAGTTCTTTGGTTACTCTCCTACACAAATAAATATTAAATATATTGTTGCTGAAACTATTCAACTCAGACAATCAAACTTTCACAACAGTTTGTATTCCAAATCGGCCAGTAATGAAATTTGCACCCAACAAATTATTTGCAAAAACTTATAAACTTTATATTAATTAGGAGCCTACACTTTTAAACTGACATCCAGCAAATACTGTCAATCCGTTCTGAAGACATCGTTTCACCAAATCTCGACCAAACCCTGGAAATCATTTATGACTTATATATTATCAATTAGGATTTTTTAAATCACCATTCTTCGCTGCCATATTTTGAAACGCTCTAAATCATTTTCCTTTCACAAAAGTGTTTTTTGTCAATCTCACCGCTTCCACATCCAGTGATCAGTACCGCTTTCCTGTCAATTTCACCAATTGTCAATTTACGGCCCAATAATTCGTAAATAGCATACAGCAGCAGTGGTAATACAATAAATAGAATTGTAGATAAAAACATCTTCTATTAATGTCGCG
>NW_018113507.1:0-583 GCF_000183805.2 Loa loa | reverse complement strand
ATAATTAATGGCGAAACTTACTGAATGCTTGTAGAAGAGAACTTCTGTTCAGGTTGCTATGAGGAAATTCATGGAAAAGATATTTATATAGCAACTACTGAAACAGGCTTGGAATTAGGTTAATGGGAAGAGAATTTTTTATAGCTTCTTGTTAGATTGCAATTCTCCTATTTCTCGTTCTTTGGGTACCTTGTGACCTCATTTCTTGTGGCTTCATTTCGGCTTAGTGACTTGACCTCATTTCGGGTAGATAAGTTTCTTTCACCGCGACATTCTCATTAATTTCACCCTTCCTCATTAAGCTGAAATAGGATAGTATCTCCTAATATTTTACCAGTTTTTATGTATACTTCTCACTGCACTTTTCATTAAAGTAGAAAAATAGCAATTATGAAAACCTCCAAATTTTCAAAACTTTTTTAGAAGCAAATGGTATTACGACGACTTGTCACAACATTATTGCTAGCTCTGTTGATAGTACCGATGACAGCTTCTGGCTTGTAGAACGATGATTGGGATGGTCCATGGCATCAGTATCATCATGAATATTTTCTATGACCATCATGAACATTTCCTCCATGAT
>NW_018113506.1:0-583 GCF_000183805.2 Loa loa | reverse complement strand
CTAATTTTTTTAATTTTTTTAAAAATTTTTTACATTTTTAATTTTTTTTCTTTGTATTGAATTAATGCTCATGCAAGTAATAATATGTCAGATATTTTCTGTTTCAAAATACATTTATAACAGTAGAACCGGTTATAACTTTTATTGTTTATTACCTTTATCGTTTATCAAAGGTATAACTATCGGCAACCGAAATAGGGAAGTAAATATTCCGGAATGTTTAGTAATTTGTGTTATCCAGCTTTGTCCTTTCAAGATGTCTTTCGTATGACCAGATCCAGAATACTACATTTAAGCTATAATCTTTGACCTGTAAAAGATGTAAATATAACATGTTCGTTCTTTTTATTTTTTGTTTACTTTTTTCTTGATTTGTAATTGATTTAAAGGACTTTTTGGTTATTTATTAAAATGTTTAAAATTGTTTATTTACTTAGATCTCTATATATTTGCTTGTTTGCTTGATTACCTTTTTATTTCATGTTTATCACTTTTAGACTATTTTATTATTATTATTATTATTATTATTATTATTATTATTATTATTATTATTATTAATTGTTNTTATTATTATTATTTATTA
>NW_018113505.1:0-584 GCF_000183805.2 Loa loa | reverse complement strand
TAAATTCGACCAGCTTTCTGTTATTGATGGAAAAGTTGGATAAAATCTGTTTATCGCAGGTTGTCTACTCTTCAATGTCATACATTTTCTGAAGCGGAATACTGATTGTCTTTTTCAGTTTAGGACAAAAATTTCCGATTCATCGTTCTGGAAGTTCGAAGGGCTTCTAGGATTGCAAATCTATATTAAAATACAAAAGGCAGGAATAATAGACAATGGTGTAAATTCTACAACTTTCCCTGAATGAAAAATAATGACAATCGATGGTCCAGCATACTTTTTGGTGCTTCTATTTCTGACAAAAATGCAAATTTATGTAATTCAATGGAAGGCTTCCACTAACACGAAATACTCTTTTAATCTCAATTTCTATAGAAAAACCGTTTGTGACAATTCATGAAAGGTTTCCAGTGACACGAAATATTCTGTTAATCCCAATTTCTACAGAAAAACTGTTTGTGACAGTATTATTCATTTTTTCGCATAATCTGCATGAAATACTTTTTGTTTCGCAATGCATGCTATTTAATGCAAAATAGAAAGCTGAGATTAATTTCGATTTTTTTCTGATCTTTGACTGATTC
>NW_018113504.1:0-584 GCF_000183805.2 Loa loa | reverse complement strand
AATGATGATGATGATGATGATGATGATGATGATGATGATGATGATGATGATGATGATGATGATGATGATGGATGATGATAATAATAATAATGATGATGATAGTGATTGAGAAGCTTGTTTCGGACTTCAACTCTGGTCTACTCTCCATTATCCTTCGGTTACTTTTCAGACTGAAAAGAAATCTTAGTTCTGCTTTTAGCCGCCCACCTAACTTTCCTTCCTCCTCCCCCTCCTCCTTCTTCTCCTTCTCCACCTACTCTTCTGTGACCTTTCGTCTTTATCACCAATTTTTCTACTTTATCCTCTCCCTTTACCTCTACCTGAAACATTATCTCTCCCCCTTTCCCATAGTACATTGCTATTATCGCTAAAGCATGCCAGTTCAATCCACCTTTATATTTATTAATCCCCGCTGCTTATTATTATTATTATTATTATTATTATTATTATTATTATTATTATTATTATTATTATTATTATTATTATTATTATTATTATTATTATTATTATTATTATTATTATTATTATTATTATTATTATTATTATTATTATTATTATTATTATTATTATTATTATTATTATTA
>NW_018113503.1:0-584 GCF_000183805.2 Loa loa | reverse complement strand
CAATTTTCATGTATGGTTGTAAAAGTGTTCGAAAATATTCAAATATTGTTTGAAATGATAGCATACGGAATGCTTAAATGCCAATTAACATTCGTATTTTGATGCAAATTTCAGGAAAGTTTCTAGCCATCAATACGAGATAACATTTGGGAAATGAATAAATGAAAAGAAAAATAAGGATGAAAAAAAAAAAAGTTGATTGCATAACTAAGGAAAAGATCAATGGAAAATAAAAAATAAAAGTATAATATTTGCAAATTGTCGGATATATATATTAGGACAAATTTAATCAATTTGATTGTTTCTTTCTTTTTTTTTTCAGAAAGAAACTAAGAAGCATGAGAATTAAATGTATAAATAAAAGTGGAATTATTAATTTTCAGTTTACTAATGATTTCAAATTTTTCCAGATAAAATGAATTCATTTGAAAATATGTTGCAAATGTATGAAACTAATTTAAAATTTAACCATTACATTATGCTTGTTGATTATTTATCATTATTTTTACTAATACTAATATTATTATTACTAATTATTGTTTAATTATAGTCATTAAAGGAGGAAAGGAGAGAAGCACGATCAG
>NW_018113502.1:0-584 GCF_000183805.2 Loa loa | reverse complement strand
CATTCTGCAGGTAGCATTAATTAACATCAACTGACAAACTTTCAGCATTAAAAAGCATCTAGTCTTAGCAATTAGTCACATAATGTAGTACTTCTTTTGGCTTGTTTGATTTTTGCGCTATAGTTTA
The DNA here is from genome assembly GCF_000183805.2 of Loa loa. NCBI lineage: Eukaryota > Metazoa > Nematoda > Chromadorea > Rhabditida > Onchocercidae > Loa > Loa loa. Next base: position 457 of record NW_018113502.1, on the reverse strand, counting down.
ACCATACTTCGATAATGGATGATAAGTAAGTATTCTAATGGTGACAATTGTTTTCAGTGAACAAAAGCTGAGCAAAGAACAAATGATCGTATTGGCCGATCATCAGCAAATTAGATTAGTAGAATGAATATTAAGATATTAAGCCAGCAAAATATCAAAATATGAATATCAAAGTGCAATAACATGGAAAATTTGCAGAGAGACAGAGTTGACAAATATTAACCTTTGAAGCAGGTATGATAAATCCAAGTCTCCCACATTGTCAACATTTCAGCTGCTTGAAATGAAACGGTTAAAATATCTGGTTGAGTAATAATACACATTGTATAATTTTGTTTTTCAACTCAAAAACCTAAAAAAAAAATTGCCATTAAAAATGTTATCAGGCTTGCCTTCAATTAATATTACCTACCTGTTGAGGTATCTGTTGTTTCACCTTTATAGTTATAGAGTGAAA
>NW_018113501.1:0-585 GCF_000183805.2 Loa loa | reverse complement strand
TCTGTTCACTTCTTCCACTCTTAACAATTTATATTTGTGGCTATTGTTTTCCATTCCCATTCTTCATTCGGTTTTCTCTTCTTTTCTTTTCTTTTTCCTGTTTATGAGAGATGCTTATAGTTTGTCGAGTTTATCGCTGTCACCCAATAATAAGCTACTTTGTTGGACAATTCTGATGGCCAGCAATACAGGCACAGGAATAATTCTGCTGTTGCATTCACTCACAATCACAAGTCTTTTCAAAGGATTATTAGCGGCATTTATAATTCAAGGATGAAGTAACTAACTTCTGGAATTGAAATGAGATAGTTATGAGAGAGAGAGAGAGAAATATAATGACATTAATTTAGGATGGCATCTGGAAAAATCGCAAGGCATGAAGTGACATGAATTGCAATTTCAGGATCAACGATTGAGATGATCAGGATTGCGACGCAGATATTCTTGTCAACTTTCTATTACTTTTGCACTTTTCAACATATTTGTTCTATACAGAATTGTGAACTTTCATTGAAGAATATTACATAAATATTTACAGTTTGGTATGGAGAAATGATGGAATTGAAAAGAAAGTAATTGAATGAA
>NW_018113500.1:0-585 GCF_000183805.2 Loa loa | reverse complement strand
ATAAGATCACATGAATTATTAAATGTTTATCGCATGTAATATTTTTTTTAATAAAAGTAATATAAATATATTGCTAAACAATTCTTTTTCATTTCAAATAAAATTCGTAATGTTAATTATCAAAGATAAAAAAGAAAAGAAAAGAAAAAAAGTCTTTTTATACTTTTCTCATTTGATAAATAACAAAATCATATACCACTTGATGATATAAGAGCAATTGCACCAGCAGTAGTTACAGTAGCTGTCGCAACACTACTACTCAATTTTTCATGTATAAGAAGAGATATGCCTTTGGTTGAAGTTTGAAAGGAAATAGCAGGTGAAGCACTGGCACGTCGTTTATGATGAAGAGTTGATGATGGTAACAATGATTTATCATCATTTGCATTCGAATGATTCTGATCAATACTTTTACGAAATGGCACTAATGTATTTAGAAATGAGCCACTTCGACGTTGAATCGTTTTAGATAAACGTTTCGTCCATGTTGTACGACCTTCAAAAAAAAAAGAAAAGAATAAAAGAATAAACTAATAGTTGATAGTATTTATTGATTGATTTTTTATTTGAATAATTTTTTTTTTT
>NW_018113499.1:0-585 GCF_000183805.2 Loa loa | reverse complement strand
TCCTTTGTCATTAAAATAAGGATGTGAAATTTTGTTAGACAAAGATAACAAAAGAAACGTATGGGAGATAATTTTAAAGAGTGTAAATTGGTGAATGAATGCAGTGATGAATCATTAGAAATATTCTAAGCATTTAATGTATGATAAATTCTTTCGGTTGTTCCGACAAGTTCCATAAATGTGTGCTTTTGTTTGTTAATTTTTGGATATCGTTTGGTTTATTTGAACCTTTAAAACTTTGAGCTCTTTCACATCTTTAAGCAATCGCGATTTTCAAATTTTTTGACAATTAATAGGTCTTTGAAAATTTTTTTTGATTATTGGATTTTATTGAAAGTATTGAATTGCAAATTTTCTTGGAGTGACTTCTTTGAATATTTCGATTCCTCAATTGATCCGGACTTTCAAATTTATTCAATTTTTTGATTTTTAAATTTTTTTAAAGTTTTTGAATTTACGAATCCTTTCAATTTTTGAGCTTTTTAGAATTGTGAATTTTTTTGAATACGTAAATTTTGAATATATCAGTTTTGAATATATCAGTTTATCAGTGTCGCGAATTTTTATTCACGAGACTCCAACCAT
>NW_018113498.1:0-585 GCF_000183805.2 Loa loa | reverse complement strand
TATTATGTAATATAAATGTAGAAATGAGGTTAATGAAAAAGGAAAGATTGTATCAAGAATGGGAAGGAACAGAGAGGGAAGAAGGAGGAGAGGGAGAGGGCAAGGGAGAGAAAGAGGGAATAAAAGATTAGTACCAGTTTTTTGTTTTCTCGACAATTCAGATATACCTAACATTTATCCGAAAAATTGCATCGATATATTCGCTGCTTATTGTACGTAAAATCTTCGTCCTGAAAGTGAAAATGAAACCGAAAAAAAAGATGGATAAAATGAGAGAGGAGAGAAGAGAGGGAGAGAGAGGGAAAAACAAAAACGGAGGGAAAGAATTACTGTAACTGAAGAGTGGATTACCGTAATTGGGGAGAAGAAAATTACCAGAATTTAGGAAAGAATTGTAACAGCACGTGTCATTTTATTATTATTATTATCATTATTATTATTATCATTATTATTATTATTATGATTATTATTATTATTATCGTCATTATTATTATTATTATCATTATTATTATTATTATTATTATTATTATTATTATTATTATTATTATTATTATTATTATTATTATTATTATTATTACTATTATT
>NW_018113497.1:0-586 GCF_000183805.2 Loa loa | reverse complement strand
ATATCACTTCACACATTGAACTAAAACCTAATATTCATTATGCTGGGAAACCACCGGAAGGTTTAATTTTTTTCGCCCAATTGACCTTTTGTCCAATCGATCGATGCTAGCATAGTTAATGATCAAAGGGTATATCATCAGTAATGCCACCAGTACAAGCTTTTATGTAATTTGCTTCTCAACAGTTTACGGTTTTTAAGATCACCGCCTCTCACTTCTTAACATAGGCTGGGTCCAAAATCCGGGGGAGGGTTTTTGGAGCTGCTCTCCTCTTCGAAGGTTATCGGTTTCTTCTTCTGTTTTATTCTTCGCTTCTTCTGTTTTATTCTTTGCTTCTACGGATATTGGCGGATTTTATCACTCCCTTATCACGATAAAGGTTAATATTCCTTACTGTCGCGCATTCACAAAACAAATCGACCTCCGGACAAACGCTTTCGCACTAAGCGCTTCATTTGGATAGATTTGATTGGAGTTTGATTATCCAACCAGTGAGCTCGGCAAATAAATTATCTGGCAGTCTTTACTATTTCACGACAATTTTTATTATTATTATTATTATTATTATTATTATTATTATCATTAT
>NW_018113496.1:0-586 GCF_000183805.2 Loa loa | reverse complement strand
AATAATAATAATGATATAATAGTAATAGAATAGTAATAGTGATGGTAATAGTAGTAGTAGTAGTAACAGTAATAGAATAGTAATAGTAATGGTAATAGTAATAATAATAGTAATAGTAATAGTAGTGGTAATGGTAATAATAATAGTAATAGTAATAGTAATAGTAATAGTAAATAGTAATAGTAATAGTAATAGTAACAGTAATAGTAATGGTAATAGTGATAATACTAGTAGTCGTAGTAATGGTAGATAGCAGCACTAAGAAGTTTAGTTCGTCATTTAAATTTATAAATATTGGAAAATAAAATTACTTTGTAATTATAACATTATAACATGATTTGTTATGATTATACACAATCAAGAAATAGTTGAAAGGATTATTCAATATTAAGAGATGCATTTATTTATCAGTTCATTATTAATTAATCTTCTACCTGTTTATGCAAAATGGCAATGAATGTTATCATTTAGCAGAAATTTATTTAATTGGTTAGCTCATTAGTAGTGATATAATCAGTTCATCTTGTCAGTGTACTTAAAAATTAATTTAATTGATCAGCTTATTAGTAGTGATATAATCAGTTCA
>NW_018113495.1:0-586 GCF_000183805.2 Loa loa | reverse complement strand
TTTTTATTCTCTAATTCTATTTTCAATTCATAATAAAATATAGAAATGGAATATTTTATTTATTCGTTAGGAATAAGTAAATCAATAAATCAATAAATAAACAAATTAATTAATTGAATTGATAAATAAGTATTATATAAATTAGTAAAGTACAATATGAAAAAAATTAAATTAAATAAGAATTAAATGAGTATAATATATTTTGAAGCGAAAGAGGAATTGAAGAAAAGCAAGCATTGAATATCAACAAAGCGGAAAGCAATATAAGTTTGCATTAAAAGGCCAAAAAATGCCAAAAAAAAAAAGAAAAAAAAATGGATTCTAGAAGGCAGTAATGACTATGTCACAGGTAAATTAGATGATTTGATGACAAACTGAACACCATCAATGGACAAATGCTTTTAATTGCTACTACTTCATTTAAGTATGAATTGTAAACATTGCGCTTAAAAGCTGTTGGTCGTTATTTATAAAAGTATTCAAACTACTACGACTACTACTACTACTACTACTACTACTACTACGACTACTAGTACTACTACTACTACTACTACTACTACTACTACTACTACTACTACTACTGCTG
>NW_018113494.1:0-586 GCF_000183805.2 Loa loa | reverse complement strand
TCACTGAAATAAAATATCAATCTTGGCATGGCTTCGAAGTCCAGCTCTTGCCAACCTTATTTTGCAAATTTATGTTCACTTCGGTTCACCGAAGTGAACATTCGGTTCCAATCTTTGCATAATTCTTTTCATTAAACACCTTGGGAACATCATTTGCAAAATTTTAGATTCTCATTTTTCTGAATAAGAATAATTAAATCTTATCATTCTTTTAATGAGATAACCTATGCCTATGGGTTGATCAGCATACAACAAATATATTACCTTTACAGCGTCATTCAAGAGATCATCAACACATACCCAACCATACATGCCAACACTTTTAATTTATTCTGATTAATTATGTCAAGTTCGACTAGCCGAAGTGGGAGAAAGTTCCTGAAATTTCCTTTTGATATCTTCTACTATATTTTACTATAATGAAGTGTATTTATTCAAAATGTCCTTCAAAAAATGCAATCCTATCGTACGCTGCAGTAATTTTATTTGTATTTATACATACCGACGAAAATTCATCACATTTCCGTTTTTCTATTGCTCGGTATTCCGGAGAACTTCTGAAGAACTTCATTTTGTCAAAGACTTT
>NW_018113493.1:0-586 GCF_000183805.2 Loa loa | reverse complement strand
AATTCAGTTCTTCAGTCAGTCACTCATGCAATAGTATACACCAAATCATTGAAAAAACTGTGCGCTCCCAATTAATCAATCAATTCAACCAACTTGGTAACCAACTTTGTATTTAATATTCTCTGGAAATTTCCTTGTAACGTATAATACTTCTCCATCTATCAATAAACCGTCGTCAATCAATGTTCGACTGTCCCTGCACACTAAAATTTCCAAAATTTTCACACAAAATCCCCAACACATGTTAGCATGCATAAACTGCATTAAGCTGCGCGTAATAAGTTTCATGTGCTGCGAATATCTATATTGTGAATAGTTGCAGAGGAGAAAAAGAAGAAAGGTAGAAATATTCTACGATGTCTGCGATGTCCTCCAATAAGTTGTTGCACCATAGGATGGCAACAGTCATTCAATAAAAATTAAGAGGAAATGAGTTTCACTTAATTAATCTTACATTCGCTTCAATATAGCTGCAAAAGGTTTTATCTATGAGAGATAAAAGATCAGTTGCTATCGGGACGTAGTGAACTAGTTGAGCGCTAATCTACTTCCACATTCACACATTCATAGAAATTCCCTGATTTCC
>NW_018113492.1:0-586 GCF_000183805.2 Loa loa | reverse complement strand
TTTGTCCAAAGTGATCCATTTGAAAAGAAATCACTTCCTATCTTTAGATACAATTGCTCTTCCAAATTTCCGTTTTCATTCTTCGATCTGTTGCATATAGATCGAAGATCTTTTAACCGATGGATTCAGAATTTGAATGACACATAGGCAATATAATGCATATTTGAGAGTTCAAATGTAATATATTTGCGATTTGAACGACACTCAAAGGAACATGTACGTGTGCTTTCAAAGGAACGTGTGACAAGTCGACAATATCTAATGCATATTTGAGAAGAGCCAAAAGTATAATATATTCACACGTATAATATATTCATATATAATATATTCAGTATAATATATTCACACGTATAATATATTCATATATAATATATTCAGTATAATATATTCACACGTATAATATATTCATATATAATGTATTCAGTATAATATATTCATATGCCAAGTATGAGAAATAACATACATTATCGAAGAAATCGAATTTAAGTATACTTCCGATTTCATCAGAAATTTATGCTGAATGATGCACTATAGGATCTTTTAATCATTTATAATATCCTGAGGGGTCATTGTAATTGACGAGGAA
>NW_018113491.1:0-586 GCF_000183805.2 Loa loa | reverse complement strand
TGGGTTCACCATTGAAAGTAGGTAAGGATAATTGAGGGAGATTGACCGTAAGATTTGGACGAGGAATTGACCTTTCCTGTTCCTTACTCTTTCCCTTAAATAACTGCTCCAACTTTTGCTCAGCATCATCCTTATACCTTGTTAATGTTATCAACGCTTCTTTCCCCTCATGCATTATTCGAAATAGCCCGTGCTCACCCTCTGTGACGCATTCGTAAGCCTTTTCCTCTCTTCCCTTTTTTTCGCCGCAGTGATGGTTTGAATATACTTGAGCCTGTGTCGTAGGCAACTTCGAGCTCCTTAACACATAATTGGATTCTGTCGAATTTGTCAGCGAGCACTTGTTTCCTTGTTGTGTAAAGGATTCTCTGTTGGTCTAATGAGGAGTTTGGGTCCGGAGATTCGAATTCTAGGGAATTTATCTCTTGAAGAAAAAAGACTAACCTGGTTTTTGCTGGTTGAATACTGGCAATGATGCTACTTGACATCGTACCTCACCTCGGGCACCAAAAAATTGTGTGGTGGTTTTTTCTGAATCGTGGAGTGTGATGTCGACCAATAGCCAAATATCACCAGTATTGTCGAT
>NW_018113490.1:0-586 GCF_000183805.2 Loa loa | reverse complement strand
CTCTCTCTCTCCTCCTCTCTCTCTCTCTCTCTCTCTCTCTCTTTCCTACTATCCCATTCTTACACAGCAACAAATTTTAACATTATTGAATTTGAACGAAATGATAGAGCATTGAAAATTGTGAACTATAACAACATCATTCCTCATAAAATATTAGCACCTCAACTGAAATATATTAATTATGCAAAAATTGGAAAGCATTCATTGAAAAATAATTATTCCATTTTACAATTACAAATGATATCTTTTAGTATTACTAGAAAAAAAAAGAATTTATAATAATAAAGTAAACTTCTCATTTCCAATTCAATTCAAAATATAAAAACAAAAAAAAAAAGAAAAGAGTAAAAAAAGAAATGCTTGAACCATTCTTAGTATTAAAGCAAAGAAAAACGGAAAAAAAAAATTAAAATAAGCAAAATACTTTCATATTATATGATTCATAGATTTGTATTTCTTCCTTTTTTTTTTAAAAGAAAAAAAGCAAAAAATAAGAAAAATAAAAGAGCAAAAATGTAAACTGAAATTGGCAACATTTATAGTTTATATATACTTCCGTATTTTAAATTAAATGCGAAATAAAAAA
>NW_018113489.1:0-586 GCF_000183805.2 Loa loa | reverse complement strand
GTACAAATAAAGTAAGTAAAAGGCATGCAAAAAATACAAGGAATGAAAGTAAAGGACATGCAAAATAAAGTAGGTAATAAAATATGTACAAAAAAAGTAAATAAACGATATCAAAAATAAGTAAGTAATGACTCGTATAAATAAGGTAAATAAAATAATATGCGAAAATAGAGTTGGTAATAACCCATGCACAAGGAAAGTAAATAAAATATGCAAAGATAAAATAAGCAATGATATGTACAAACAAAGCAAGTAAGAACAAGGCAATAAATTTTGCTTTGCAATAAATAAATTTAAAAAGAAAAACAAAGCAATAAAAAAACAAAGTAATAGAAAAAATGAACAATAAAAAAGCGAAAAATTTTCCATAAATAAAGTAAGCAAAAGGAATGCAAAAATGAAGTTAATAATAAATATGTAAAACAAAGTGAGTAAGAAACATGCAAAAGTAAAGTGAAGGAAGGAATATGCACAAATACAGTAAGCATACAAAAGTAAATTAAGCAATAACGTGTACAAAGAAAGTAAGTAGAAGACATGCAAAAATTAAGCAGGTAATAAAAATCGATGCAAACAAAAGGCATGC
>NW_018113488.1:0-586 GCF_000183805.2 Loa loa | reverse complement strand
AATGTCATCATAAATAGTTTTTATAAAAAAAAAGATAATAAATAAATAACATATGTTAAGATATTGTTTGAAATTAATTAGCAAATGGTTTGTTGACTTTTTTTTTTTTTTGTTTAAAATAACTTTTTATTACATTTGAATTTGAAAAGGTTTGTAAAACGGTTCATATCATATCCAATATGATCGAATTCTTCTTTGTCCTATTATTAATTAGTAAAATTGAAGATATTGATGAATGTGTTAAAATTTACAAAATAAACTGTACAGGAATTCTTGGGATTGAATAATCGGAAGAAAAAAAAGTTAACAAAAATTTGCATAATTCATGTTTGCATCATGTAATATTCCATTTTACAAATGTATATCATCATAAAATTGAAAAGATAAGCGTTATCGTAAGCGTACGTGACTTGACTTTTATTTAACGTACGATCACGTACAATCGTTAATCATTACTTCTGTTTTTTTTTTTTTTTNTTTTTTTTACCCTCTTAATACGCTTATTCTACTTTTTAGGATGGAAGGGAGAAGTTAAAAGAAAAAGAAAAAAAATAAAATAAAATGTAGGGAAAAGAAGTAGAAAAAA
>NW_018113487.1:0-586 GCF_000183805.2 Loa loa | reverse complement strand
CAAATTTATTAATATACTGAATGATTGCTTATAAGAAACAACACCGAGTACATACTTTGACATCGAGTACATACTTTTCTAAATATATTAGCGCTGAAAATGAAATTGGTGCGCATTCATTACTTGCATTATTTTTATTGTTTCCTCAAACACAACGAATTAATTCATACTAGAGATTGGGGCAGATATTATTTATATATTATTTATATTTTTCGCAGACTTATTTATGCATTAATCGTGAAGTCCTAAAATTTCGTAACCAAAACTTTGAAGAATAACTGACATTGTTTGTCGAAATAAATGAAATAGAACTAAGTTGAACAAAATTTAAGGGAAGACAGTCTAGCAAGTACCATCCAATCACTCGCGTTAGGTATCGGTGGAAGATCGCATGTATAAATACTAATTTTGATGGGAGTGGCTAGCTACGTGTGTCGATAACTTATGTCCACGTGTAATAATGTAATAACAGTAATCATTGTTTAATCCTTTATATGTTTAAACCTTTACACTGAATGATTTCATTTCAACTGCCATATTGCATTGTGAAAAATAATTTATGCAAATCTCCCGCGACATTTTTTAT
>NW_018113486.1:0-586 GCF_000183805.2 Loa loa | reverse complement strand
AGTATGGTCGGTTGACCTCATCATTTTGTCGGATGACGTAGTGTAAACATAATATGTGAGAGGGAATCTCTTTTCAGCAGTTGTTGATGTAATAAATGTCTATGTAACACTTCGATTACCGCCTTGCTAAATTATGGCGCCTGAGCGGACATAACTCCCTGCTAAATTATACCGCGGGATCAACTATACCTCCTTGCTCAATTGTACCGCTCCACCGAGCATACCTTCTTGCTAAATTATACCGCGGAATTGAGTGAAATCGATCCGAATGTTTTTGGTACGACAAAAAAGGAAAGTTAAATATTTTGAAGCATTTCCCTTCGCTTTCTTTTCAATATATTTAGATCATTTTCAATTATTTGAAAAGGAATCGTTTATGCTTGAAATTACAAACAAAAATTAGTCACTGGATTTCTCCAAATCAAATTATTGATTTAAAAAGTTACGATAAATGTGGAGGAAAGTAATGTTATCATCTGAATTGTCAACACATAAATTTTTGAAAGAGATAGCTATTGATCAGGTCAACGAATTGTTAATGAAAGATTAGCATTTAGCTAATTGCCGCGAGTATTAATCCTATCCC
>NW_018113485.1:0-586 GCF_000183805.2 Loa loa | reverse complement strand
AATTAGCGGAAAATTGACAGGCTTTATATGATAAAACAAAAGACTAGTTTAAATCAGATCTAATTATACAAAATTAAAAGACACAGTGTCGGAAAACTCGAGAGAATTTATACATTAAATGCTTAGAATATTTCTAATGATTTATCACTGCGTTCATTCACCAATTTACATTCTTTAAAATGAGCAATGTATTCTAGTATTATTAAAAATTTAAACAGTATTTGAAAATAATTAAAATTTTATTAGAAAAATTTTATTGCATTATATGCTAGGTATTATCAGTAAATAAAGAAAAGAAAAAAACAAATTTTAATGTAAACATATTATCAGTCATTAAAGAAAAAAAACGAAATTTAATGTAAACATATTATCAGTAACTAAAGAAAAAGAAAAAAACAAATTTTAATGTAAACATTTATGATAAATTTTACAAAAAATGAATAAATGATTAGATGGATGATTGTACACATACAAACATACATTTCACAAAATTTCAACTTATCAATACATTTTCATTTCTTCAATTCATCTACCTCTCCTCTATTTCATTCTTTCGCAACATCGCTTATTCAGTTTTTCTTCTTAC
>NW_018113484.1:0-587 GCF_000183805.2 Loa loa | reverse complement strand
TAATAATAATAATAATAATAATAATAATAATAATAATAATAATAATAATAATAATAATAATAATAATAATAATAATAATAATAATAATAATAATAATAATAATAATAATAATAATAATAATAATAATAATAATAATAATAATAATAATAATAATAATAATAATAATAATAATAATAATAATAATAATAATAATAATAATAATAATAATAATAATAATAATATAGTTTAAGGAGCAATTAAAATAGATAATAAGGTGGATTGGATTTTATAAATATCAAAATCATTGGTGATTAGATTAATTTGGAAAAAAGAAATCGTAAAATTATTGCAGATTTTTTTCTTTTGAAAAAATTTTACATATTTAAAAGATAATTGCACAAGTAAAAATTATGATATCTGATTTAATTTCCCAACAAAATATTTAAAAAATGAAGTAATAATATGAAGTTGTAATTTTCCACTTCTTTTTTAAAAGTTTGTTTTCGATTAATTTAAACTTTCAATAATAGATATAAGAATTAATTAGTCTTCAATTATTTATCATTTTTCATATTATTTATTATTATATCATTCGTAGGTTATGATTT
>NW_018113483.1:0-587 GCF_000183805.2 Loa loa | reverse complement strand
ACAAAAAGCGGGTAACGAAGTATGGCGGTTATAAAACTCATGCAATTCCTCAGAAGAATTAGTTAATAGAAAAGAGCAAATGATAAGAAGCCAACCCTCCATTACTTCTAGATTCCAGTCAAATGCAGCTCCAACCCAACCACACAGAAAGAAACTTCTGTATTGGCAACGGCTACTCAACCAAACCGAGGATTACTTAACACACGAAAGGAAACTTCAACTTCAGCTGCAATCAACCAGTCTAAATCAAAGTTAATCACAATCTCGAAGAGAAATTTAACAGATAAAAGGAGAAGACAACATATATTTTTCAAGAAGGATCACCAGGATAGCGAATGTTACATTTACCCCATCCTCAAACAACGAGTTGATCGTTTAAAGAAAATCCATGCTTGAACTACTGCAGAATGGGGCAGACCGAAGTCGACTGTAATAAAGTGGCATGTCGTTTTTGTTGTAAAAAAATAAAAAAACTCACTACAATGCCTCATCACTACAATGTCAAGCAATAAGATTTTCCAGCTAAAGGAAAGAAGGCTACAACTGTCAGAAAAAATGTAAGCAAATTTCCTTCCCAATATTCCGAC
>NW_018113482.1:0-587 GCF_000183805.2 Loa loa | reverse complement strand
AATAATAATAATAATAATAATAATAATAATAATAATAATAATAATAATAATAATAATAATAATAATAATAATAATAATAATAATAATAATAATAATAATAATAATAATAATAATAATAATAATAATAATAATAATAACAAAATAGCAATAATTAATTTGTATTGACTTTTCCGAAGAAATTTGCTTGAAAACTTATGAAAAATTCGAATAATACTGCATGATTCAATTAATTTACTCAATAAAAATTGTCGAAATTTTCTTTTCAAAATTAATTTTAATAACATATGTTTTATGTAAGTCTTTTTTTCTTCTTTTTTCTCATATTTTATCAAGAAGAAAAATAAATTTCTAATAGTAAAAACCAAAAGAAGATTACTGTAGAAATGTCGGCTATCATAACGGAATCATGTCATGTGCAATTTTCTTTTTCTTTTATCCATTTCCATATACTTATTCCATTGTATGCAATTCCATTTTTCAACATTTTTTATTTTTTGTCACTCAAAAATAGTTTTGCCAACATATCTCAATTCGTTCGCATTAGCAATTGAAACGCCACAAAAACGAAAAACCAGAAAATTTCCATA
>NW_018113481.1:0-587 GCF_000183805.2 Loa loa | reverse complement strand
AAATAATTAGAATATAGCAAATTACGAAACAATAATTAAACAAGAAAATAAGAAAAAGTAAATAAAAGTATTTTAAATTAAACAGACAATTTCATAAATCAATAAAAATCAATGAATTGGATGAGTATGTAACGACTAATAAACATCCATCTATTGGTGAAGTTGGAATTTCTGCGCAAATGCGGCGCGGTTACCGCCCTGGTTGATTCTGTTTTCATTCACTGTGTTGTCAAGCAAAACTATACCATTGATGTTGATGTCACTGTTGTTGATATTGATTTTGTGCATGGTGACGATGTTGATGATGATATTAAAAGAAAAGCTGCACCCTTTTCATCGGTTAACCAACAATGTTTCATTGCTAGTACTACTACATTTATTACTACTATTATTTACTAACTTACTCTTCGATGCTTGATGTTGCAAATAGAGCCTTTTGTTGTAATCGGATTTCGACAATTTTTCATTATCCAAAGGAAAATCTAATGTAATATTTGTTATAAATCACACCCGCAAATATGTTCATTGTGTTAATTAAAATTGTATATATACTCAGGGCTATAACTGGAAGATCATTTTTCCTTTTC
>NW_018113480.1:0-587 GCF_000183805.2 Loa loa | reverse complement strand
ATACGATATAAGAAAAAAATTAATAAGTGAACCCACGTTCATGGATAATTGTGCCTGCGGATGCACCCGCTACTGTGGACAACATCTGTGCACTCATGATATTGACGTTTGTGTTGTAAGTTGCTTGTACAGATCTTTTTATACGCAACATCTCCCTTACCGTATCCTCATTACCATGCTTCACTTCAAATTCTTTCCAAATTTCCCAGAACATACCATGAACCTGAAATAAGCATGAAAAGTGAACAAGCAAAATTATGTGGGATGAAAATTTATCCTATTTAACTGCGACAGATTACAACATTTACTCTATATCGATACAAAAATGGTCAACAGTTTCCCTACTACTTTGCTTTAAACATTCATGTTTGCCATTTTAATAGTTTTAATAGTGTTGAAATTGGATATTAGAGATAGCTAATCAGTATTTTTTTTAGTTCAGCAAAAATTTCGAAAGAATTCGCTTACCCGAGGATCACATATTTCAGAGCAGTGAGCATATATTGCCCGCGCTCGATCAATCTCACCCAGTGTTCGTTCCATTTGTGCAAATCGAATACTCATCTCCCTTGAGAATTGAAATAGAA
>NW_018113479.1:0-587 GCF_000183805.2 Loa loa | reverse complement strand
TTTTTTTTTTTTTTGTCCCCCTTTCTTCTATCTTCTGAGATAAAAATGAAATTTTTGCTCCTTTTCATTTATGTTTTTGTATTTTTGAAATTTTCAAACAGGTTTTCTTTTCCTAATTTAATTGTTGAAATCGTACTATTAGTGTCCCTTCCCGAGAAAAAAAAAAAACGAAAATTTTTTGAATTATTTAACACCTAGATTTAATTTAATCCAATTAATATAAATAACTTGAATGAATTGAAATCACAATGCTTAAGTTGTAAACAATTTGATAATCTGTAACAATGTCGAAAAATTTAATTTTATGATTGATTAATTTCTTTTCTTTGAGTAACAAAGAAAAAGGAATAATTCAAATAACTTAAATGAATTTCTGGATTTGTTTAAACTTCAATAAATAATAACTAGTCATTTAAGAACTAACAATTGTTCTAGTTGGTGATTTTGACTAATTATCTGCTTAATTAATTAATTATATATATATATATATATATATATATATATATATATATATATATATATATATATATATATATATATATATATATATATATATTATTATTTATATATATATATATATATATATA
>NW_018113478.1:0-587 GCF_000183805.2 Loa loa | reverse complement strand
GAGAGAGAGAGAGAGAAGAAAAAAAAAAAAAGACAAAACAAACAAAACAAAAAGAAGAGAAAAAGGAAAAAAAAAAAAAAAAACTAATGATGAAAGGAACAATTGTTGAATTCTATAATGAAATTATTGAATTTTTTTTTTTTCCTGTACCATCTATCTGTTTTCATATTTTAGGAAATTATGAAATATTATCATTATTATCATCATATCTGTTTGCTATCATATCTTTTTTTTTCTTTTCTTTTCTTCATTAGCAAACAAATATGAATATATGTGTGTATGTGTGTGTGTGTGTGTGTGTGCATGTGTATGTGTCTGTCTGTGTATGTGTGTGTGTGTCGTTTTTTTTTTCTTTTGGGTATTTATATGATGAAAAATTTTTCCTATAATTTTGTTTTCCTATTAAAATTAATGCATTATTTGATACCATTTTATAATGTTACAATTTATTTGCAGGAAAACAAAAAAAAAAGAAGAAAGAAATTCTTTTCTTAATGTATTCATCAAATTTGAAATAATAATTTTTTTTTTTTTTTGTCTGCTTTCCTATTAATATCCCTCTTCCACGGGCTTTTTTATTTGGAATT
>NW_018113477.1:0-588 GCF_000183805.2 Loa loa | reverse complement strand
CTAATAAGTTAAATAATACGTGAAAAGTTCATTTGACGTGAATAAAGCGCAACAAACTAGCCAACACGTTTCCTCTCTATCGCTAATAAGTTAAATAATACGTGAAAAGTTCATTTGACGTGAAATAAAGCGCAACAAACTAGCCAACACGTTTCCCTCGTCAATACATTTTTCAAACTAGCCAATACGTATGCAACGAAATAAGAAATCGCTGTCTCATTCATTGTCCATTGTCCATTTTAATTAATAAGATGTAAATTTGATGAAGTGAAAATTTAGATGAAATCATCACTTGGGAAGGAGAAAATAGGAAAGATTGATATAAATCTTATAGAATGACACTAAAATTAAGGCCATATCACATTTTATCAATTCAACAAAGGCAGAAAATGGTTGACATAATTGACATTTAAAAGAATTGAACCAATTATCAGCATTGAAATAATATCCTAATGATAACCCCCAAACATAGACCACTATCTGTTTCATTGTTTATTTTACAATGAAATCATTTGGATGTGAAAAGTAGGCCTAGAGCCTAGAATAGGCCTAGCATTATCACGAATAAAACAATCCTAGTGATAACCT
>NW_018113475.1:0-588 GCF_000183805.2 Loa loa | reverse complement strand
ATAAAGTTAATAATAAAGCTATTTTCAATGAATATTTCGATAGAAGTTGCTGGAATATTTTAAATGGAAATTTCACTTGATGAAAAATATCATAAATTACGGTATAAATGTAATTTAACAGAGCATTTTTATGGTATGCATTACAAAATAATGCAATAATTTACCTCTATTTTATAAAATTTTATCTACAGTATGGATTATTTTATGCAGAAAAAATATTTATTAAACAAATTTAAAAAAAAAAAGATTATTGCTAATAAGATGATAAATTAGGAAGAAATAAAGATAAAATAACCTGTGATGGTTTCATTTGGAATAAAATATTTCGTTTACTTTCGTTTATGATACCAATAAATAATTGATAATTATGGCAATAGTAATAATAATAATAATAATAATGACGATAATAATAGCAATGATAAGAATGATGGTGATAATAATGATAAAGATACGTATATGGTTATAATATGAATTTGCTCGAAACGAGATACTGTAATGTGCAACTTCCTCTACGTTGCAATAAATTATAAACAAACAATTCATCATATTTTTTCTTTCTACTTCTTTTATATCTTTCCTTTTATATGC
>NW_018113474.1:0-588 GCF_000183805.2 Loa loa | reverse complement strand
ATATATATATATATATATATATATATATATATATATATATATATATATATATATATATATATATATATATATATATATATATATATATATATATATATATACATTAGATAGATAAATAGTTGGATAGATAGATCAAAAGATTCGGGAAATCTAAACATCAAATTACTTTTTAAAAAAATGGTTTTCGTTTCCGTAAAAGTTATGAGGAATTTCAGCATTTGATGAAACAATAAAAAAAAATTGGTTTCTGGATCACATTCGTTCATTTCGAATTGTTCAATTAGCGCACTATATGACATTGCCCCTAACTGCAGTCTACCAATGGTTCAGATTTTGTCACTGGTTCGTGAATACTTTCTATATCTATATTTTGATATGTTAATTGGTATTTATATAGCATCGATATTTCAAAGCCTTATCAGTTTACAAATTATTTCCACATTCTGTTTCCCTTATAATGGATTCGACTTCTCATGGATTTTGGGAAGGAATTGCATCTTTTCTTTGTCTTTCAGAAAAGCATACAAACTTCCTTAGAATTAGATAACGATGCGGTCCAAATCAAGATAGCAGGATCATAACCATTAA
>NW_018113473.1:0-589 GCF_000183805.2 Loa loa | reverse complement strand
AAATACAAAATGTATGAGAATATTTATCTATTCAAATTTAAGAAGCAAACAATATTTTCAGTAGAATTACGCTGATTAATCTCATGTCAACTATTACTGTAGGAAGATCAATATTTAAATTATATGTTCACTTTTGCTCTTTAATCAAAACTTTTTTTTAACTGGAACTTAAATAGTGATGGACAGTGCTGCAAATTACATCGGTTTTGGAAGCAATGAAATTACCAAAAAGAAAAATATTTTTCGTATCAAATATTGAACTTAGTGTCAAGGATTCAATTTCTTTTAGTTAAATCATTTTGTACCTAAAATGATTTAATTATTCCTTCCCACCGAAATGCACACTGCCTCTTTTGGGGGGGAAAAAAAATGAAATCTTTAATTTTGATCAAAACAGACTTTTCATCTGTGTCAGTCCTCATATGTGAAACGGGGAATTTTATTCATTAATGTAAAAGAAATAATAAAGAAATGGTAGAGGTGCTAACAGTACAATAAGAAAAAATGAATTTAACTTATAAAAAAATACAAAAAACCAGAAATAATAATGCTCAATTCCATCGGTCCATCATGTGATTCTTCATGTGTG
>NW_018113472.1:0-589 GCF_000183805.2 Loa loa | reverse complement strand
AAGGTTGTTTACTTTTGACTTAACATACCGAAGGTTATAAATTCGGCTTTCATCATTATTGTTAGTCTTTTTGGAATATCAAAACATTTGATTTAATAATAATAATAATAGGTTTTATCTAAAATGATTTCTCTGATTTTTTTCCTTTTAACGGTATAATCAGAATGACAGAATAGCATATTTATGTTTGTTCGACAGTCAGAAGGGATAACGAGGGACAACGTATTTACACAACAACCTCATCAAATTGATCACTGCTATAGTCATCCAACGATATTTATAAATGTACCATTGCTACTGGCTAGATTTTAATTCATTGTTGAAATGTCTTGAAAATGCAGAAATTGATTCGCCCAAATTGATTAATATAATATTATCAGTGGTTTTCTTTCATGCATTTCATATGGATCATTGAATCTTCTCCTAGCTTATATTTTGTAACAATGCTCGACTTGAATTCTCTTTGTGAATTAGAAGTCTATGTTGTCATACTCTAGAAATCTTGAATGTCCAAAGTCAGCATTAATCTGCATAATTTTACTTAACTCCATAATATAGAATCGAAAAGAAATTTCATCAAGCATTGAAG
>NW_018113471.1:0-589 GCF_000183805.2 Loa loa | reverse complement strand
AATAATAATAATAATAATAATAATAATAATAATAATAATAAAATAATAAAAGGAAAGAAGTCTGAGAAAATTCAATTTCTGTAAGAGAGAAAGCGTGAGAATAAGATGAGAATAAGAGTTTTTTCTTTCTTCTTTTTTAAATAATAGTTGAGCGAAACATATAAAACTAAGGGGCAACGATTGCTAAATTCCTCTAATCCAATTCAACTAAACAACAACACTAATGAGATGTCATTAATTTGAAGAGAAAGAAGGGAAAAAAGAATGAGAAAGTACAGTAAGAAAAGTAAGTAAATAATAAGCTAAGAATGACAATAAAATTGCATAACCTTAGTTAATAAGTAAGTAAGTAAGTAATAAACTAAAAATGATAATGAAAATAAAGTAATAGACTAGAAATGATAATGAAAATAAAGTAATAGACTAGAAATGATAATGAAAATAAAGTAATAGACTAGAAATGATAATGAAAATAAAGTAATAGACTAGAAATGATAATGAAAATAAAGTGATAGAGACTAAGAATGATAATGAAAATAAAGTGATAGAGACTAAGAATGATAATGAAAATAAAGTGATAGAGACTAAA
>NW_018113470.1:0-589 GCF_000183805.2 Loa loa | reverse complement strand
AAAAATCAATAAATGAGTAAATGGAATTTCAATGAAAATCAATGAGTAAATGAATTTCAATGAAAATCAATAAATGAGTAAATGGATTTCAATGAAAATCAATAAATGAGTGAATGATTTTAGGTTGAAGGTTTTTTTTCCGAAGTACCAAATCGTGTCAGTGATGGTTTTGATGAAATTCTCATAAAACTTGGAGAAGCTTGCTCCTGGATTTTTAGAAATATTATTGCGCCAATATTATTCATCATTATACTATTTGGTCTCACATATATTTTTATTGTCTCGGGGTAAGAATCATTCTCTCATTTTTTATTCTTTATCTTCCACTGATAATGTAGATAAGATTTGTAAACTGATAAATATTGAATCCATGGAAGAAGAATAAAATTAATTATTCCATAAAATAAAAGTATATTTATTTGATACGGTTTTTGAGTGTAACGTTAAACAAAAAAAAACTCCACACGTAAATTGCGTAAATGCATAATGCGTAATGCGCAAACTTTTTTGCGTAAACTGCATAAACTTCGATGCATACCCTTTGCATAAATTAACGATGCATCGTTAATTTGCGCCTATACGTGAAATT
>NW_018113469.1:0-589 GCF_000183805.2 Loa loa | reverse complement strand
TATTATTATTATTATTATTATTATTATTATTATTATTATTATTATTATTATTATTATTATTATTATTATTATTATTATTATTATTATTATTATTATTATTATTATTATTATTATTATTATTATTATTATTATTATTATTATTATTATTATCATTGTTATTATTGTTATTATTGCTATTATTATTATTTGAATGCTTTCAACTAATTGAAAATTTCATTTCATCTTTTGCAACAACATCAACAAAGCTGATGTTTCGCTGATCTAGAACAATGCGATACCAAATACTTTTTGTTTAGGCGCATTGTTGAAGCATGACGGAATCACATTTGGTTGATTGGGTAAATCAACCAAATGTAAATTTCATTGATGGAATAACGGAAAGAAGAAAAACTGGAATTTTTTGAATTATCATTTATGAAATCAACATATGTCGCTCATTTCTTGCAAGTTAACAACATAGTTTAACAATAGCTCACAGAATCTTTTATTCTTGCCCGGAGGGGTTTAAATGGATAGAAAATTAAAGTACATGATGATCACTTTTCCGCGAAATTTTATTTTTCTTTTTCTCACTCTCGCTTTTCTTTCC
>NW_018113468.1:0-589 GCF_000183805.2 Loa loa | reverse complement strand
TAAAATAAAAAATAAAAAACGAAATGAATTTCAAGCATTTAAAATAGTATATGGTAAAAAAAAAATTATTGGAATTTAATTGAACAAATACTTTTCTTTTCATTTATTAAAAATTTTTCATTTCTCAAATCTTTCAACGTATAAAATTGTGAATTAAATAAATTTTTTTTCAAAAAAAAGAAAGCTTCAATCAATAATACAATTAAGAGACTCATTAAAATCTTCAAATCTCTTATCAAATGAAATTTTGAATTAAATATAAAAGAAACCAATCCTAATTAATAACACAACTAAGAGATTTATTCAAATTTTTTTTTCCTTAAATCTCTTGCCATATAAAATTTTGAGTTAAATAAAATTTTTCATAAAAGAAAAAAAACTGTTTAATTAATAATATAATTAAAAGACTTATTGGAATAGATTGTTCAAATATTGATAAGATCAAACAAAGATTATCACTGCAAATTAATCAAATATACAGTTGATTTTTCATTTTTGGAACTTTTTAATGAATAATGCCAGAAAGCAAGAGTTCACTGGAATTGATTTCAAGATTACTCAGTTAACTTACTAATAATCAAATGATCTA
>NW_018113467.1:0-589 GCF_000183805.2 Loa loa | reverse complement strand
CTCCTATATATTGTTCGTATGTCATAAAGAAGAATGAATGAGGACTAGGTAATTTTGGTTTCCGTATTTCCTATAACGGAAAATCCACATTTGGAAGACAATTTGGTTTCTATTCGTAAATGTTCGTTTTCAAACATATCATTAGCTGGCCATTTATTGTTTGATATGACATAGTAAACTTCCAAACGTTTAACCAACAACTTAAAACATATCGAAGTACAATGAATTCAGTAATCAGTATTTCATTTTTTGTAAAGGTGAAGTCGATTGATTCAACACGTTGTCACAGATGACCAAAATAAATAACATCTGAAGAATGAAGAGGGCGATTTTTCGTGGAACAAAAGAATTCTGTGAATTTTGTTTGTTTGAAATGCACCCAGGATTGATGGACTAAATGTTATAAGAAAAATTGAAGTGTAAGAGAATAAAAATGAATAAACAAAGGGAGTGGACAGATTTCCATAATATCCACAATTATTGCTAAACTTTCTTCAATGCTTTCTTCTTTTTATCTTGGATAGCCTGCAAATGTTGTCAATTCATACATTTCATTGATTTAATTAAGGAATATCCGAGTGAGGATAGC
>NW_018113466.1:0-590 GCF_000183805.2 Loa loa | reverse complement strand
ACTAGCAGTGAACAAACGACGATTCAAAATGTTTACACTTAAACTATTACGAATGAATAATATCGATTTGTTTCAGGCACTTCGTAACTGGTTCAGTTTGAAAGAATTCAGTTTTCCGAATTCATTCGTTCTTCTTCATGTAATTGGAATAGTGCAATATTGTATTATCAGAAATGTTGCTGTATCACAATTTTATCATACTTATATGGTTATGCTATCATTTTCCGCTTTCATTCCATGGTATTTGCTTTTTCCACTGTAAGTTCAACACATTAAATGTTATTTATATGGAAAAATCTGAAGCAAAGTCTACCATTTATTATCTTTTTCCAACAGCATGATAAGATATAGATGATAGGTATAGCTGTTTTTGTCTCATTTCATTTTATTATGAGTATTATTTAAATAAGCAACAAATAAAGTGAGCAGTTTTTATTGCTTCTTCGTGTAATATAAAAAGTTGGTCGATTAGTTCAATCGTTTAAAGGAAAAATTTAATAGTTGGGAGTTTTAGACGATAGAAATCCTTGTTTTATTTCTCTTTGTTTTTTTTTTTTCTTTTTTCTTTATCCTCCAGTTGTATTGTATGT
>NW_018113465.1:0-590 GCF_000183805.2 Loa loa | reverse complement strand
TATAACATCCGTATTTGTAATTAGCATTTCGTTCAATAATTGCCAGTTAATTAATCTTGAAAACTGATCATAAAAATATCACTACCATAAAATAAACGTGTTATATCGCATTTCATTTTGATTACTAGAAATTATCCACTTTTCTTAATATATTAGAAGCAAAAAGTTCGGTTATAATGTTACCTCCCAGTATTTCTCCATCACTATTATATTTAGTAGTATTTAGACGAGTACTGAAAATGAACGTGAAAGGCAACTTACCATACACATTTGAATTTTAATATTTCCTCAGAGTGTGGTGAATTTAATTGATATTTCAAAAGAAATAAAATTATAATAATTTTGATATTTCTCAGATTTTGGTGAATTAAATTTACTCCTGCTTTTCAAGTTTTAAAAACTTCTTATTTGATTATAAAAAGTTTTCGATGCTGCGATTAATTAATTATTAACTAATTAAGGGTAGATTGTTAATTAAGTTTTACCAAAAAATGAGCATACATGTATGAATTTCTCTCTTGATATTGCTTAAAATGTATAAAGCGAAGAGTAGTATCTCTTTTTTTGTAACAATCCACCTGGATCGGTCA
>NW_018113464.1:0-590 GCF_000183805.2 Loa loa | reverse complement strand
AATCAATAATTGATTAATAGATTGTAGAGGAGAAAGAAGGGAACAAATTGTCTATGATCATATGTGACAAGTAGAAAAAAAAAAAAAAAAAAAATAAACTAATCTCAATTATCACTGAGATATTTCATAAATTTAAATAAAGAATAAAAAATGATGGAAATTTTTCCATCATTCATTTATTTCAATTAATACATTTGATAAAGTTCCCTTACATTTTATCTTATCATATCTGAAATGCAATTAATCTCATATCTTTATCAGATGTATATGAAATATACATATATATCACAGATATATATATATGTGTCCATTTTGTTGAATGAAGAAGGAAAAATGTCACTTGTTATTATTCTCATTGTCAACCGCTGACTACTAACTGCTACTACTACTATTACTGCCACTACTACTTTCTCTTTTATTCTTTTAAAAGGAATATCATCATTTCATGCTCTAATAAATACTAATATTCATTTTCTAAAATTACATATGTTCTGGCATTTGCTCAATATTATAGTAAATAAAAAGGAAAAAAGAAAAAAAAACAAGCTTTGATCTTATCTATTAATTATATAATGTTCAAAGATTATATT
>NW_018113463.1:0-591 GCF_000183805.2 Loa loa | reverse complement strand
ATTATTATTTATTTATTTTAGTTATTATCTATCTATTATTATTATTATTATCTATTATTATTATTATTATTATTATTATTATTATTATTATTATTATTATTATTATTATTATTATTATTATTATCATTATTATTATTACATAAATATCATTATCAACAAATATAATTCGTAAACAAATCAAGCAAAAGTATTTTGATTGAATAATTTTCAGAAAATTCCCGAATTATAGATCAATTCTGAAAGGAAGAAATTGCACTCAAATTGCATATTTATGCGATAGAAATAAATTATATCTAATATAATTTATTTTCGTATGTAAATTAAATTGTAAAGATTTCGGATTATGTTATTGTATGAATAATCCAAAATTGATTGGGATTCGATGACCTTTAAAGATTTAATGACCTTTAAGTTATAGAATATATTTTGGTGCAAAACAAAATATATTATTTCCCTATTTGTCGTACAACATTGGCAAATAAAATGGAATTTATTAAAAATGAAAATGTGAAGTATTCAAGAAAAAAACATTTAAATATACAAGTATATATATATATGTTCATGTATATATATATATATATATATATATAT
>NW_018113462.1:0-591 GCF_000183805.2 Loa loa | reverse complement strand
CTTCCTTGTCTTTTTTTCCTTCTTGTTTTTTTTTTGTTTTAATATATTTTTTAAAGTTTTCTTTCCATCTTCTTTTTATTTTCATTTCAAAATTTTGTGTCAAATTTAAATATTTTGTAAAATTTCATTAGGAAAAAAAGGAAAAGAAAATTTTTTTTTTTTACAGCAATTTAGTAAAAAAGAAAAATTTCGCTAAATTTATTTAAAAAAATGATAGAAATGAAAGATTTGAACAAGAAAAAAGAAAAGTTTATCAGTTAAAATTATCGATTAAAGAAAAAATTAAAATTATCAATTAAAAATTTTCCCATAGGAAAAATTATCAACAAACTTCTTCTTTTTCTCGTTCTTTCTTTTTCCTTTCCTTCTTTTCTCTCATTTTTATACAAACAAAAAACAAGAAAAAAAGAAATATTCGTATTATTCAATCAATTAATAATATATTTTAAAAAAGAGCTTTTTTCTTTTTGAAAAAAAATTAAATAAATAGTTCGAAAAAAAAGTTAATAACATATCGTAATAATATTTTAAAATAATTTAATTAAATGAAAGGAAGAAAGACAGAAAGGGAGAGAGAGAGAGAGAGAGAGA
>NW_018113461.1:0-591 GCF_000183805.2 Loa loa | reverse complement strand
AAAAAAAATGAAACGAGAATGATTCATTCTTTGAAATTATTCATTCAACACAAAAATTTTCCTAACATCGCATAAATTTATTGCATTACTGCATTTTTTTCGAAATTTTTAATTTTTATAAATATCGGAAATCAAATATCGAAAAATGAAAACAATACTTATTAAGCCATTTTATTATTTTTCGCTAAATTTTTAGCAAATATTTACAAATAATATTTAATAAAATGAAATGAAAGATTCTGTTAATTCAATTTCAAATTTAAGCAATTAAATTTGAATTTATTTCAGCAATTATTTTAAATATGATAATTAGTGTTAATGATAATGATGATTGAATAAAAGGTGATAGACTGATAAATGATAAAGCAATCATAATGTATAAGATATTGGACGGATGTAATATGCAAATTACAAGGAAAAAAGAAACGATAGAGAAGAAGTTAGGGAAATGAGATGAAAAGTAGGTCAAATGTGATGGAAATGAAGGAGGAAAAAAGGAGAGAATGGAATAAGGAATAATAGTTTCATTTATAAATCATCAAAAATCTTTTTTTTTTTTTGAGTCGGTCATGTAAATGTGACAAAAACACA
>NW_018113460.1:0-591 GCF_000183805.2 Loa loa | reverse complement strand
CGAAAAGGATTTTCTTTCTTTTTTTTTATGATTACCTAACAATAAATTCTTTGTTTTTATCCCTCTCCCATTCTTTCTTTCTCTCTCTCTCTCTCTCTCCTTTTCCTGCGTTTCTTTCCCTCCACCCTTTTCTTTCTCATTTAAGCAATCTATGTTTAATTTTTTTTTATCGTTGCTTAGGTTTTTTTTTTCAAACTTTTATCATTCTCGAATTGTTATATACACAATATTAATAATTGGGCAATAGTTTAATTTAAGAAAAAAAGAAAAAATTGTTTATTATGAATTTTGCATACATTCACAGGGATAATTTCAATTTTAGGATTATTAAAATATCGAATAATTTCATCAAATGGAGAGAAATAATTAATGATGGAATAGTTTGCATTTATTTGAAAACGAAATAGCACATTCACTTATTGAATAATTTTCAATGCAATTAGTAACAATTGATGGTGAAGCAGATCTCAGAATACATAACATTTCAATCTTACCATCTGATCGATGTGCTACCGATGATCAATTGGTTAATTTTAATTTGAATTTAAACATTTCTTTCAACATTACACAACAACAATTCAATTTTTTTTT
>NW_018113459.1:0-592 GCF_000183805.2 Loa loa | reverse complement strand
TAATATTTTTCCAGAGAAAGAAAAAAAGCGCTTACTTTGATCATCTTTAAGCTTAGTAAGTTCCTTTTGCATATCTTCAGTACTTACAGACTTAAGTCGTGAACTATCATCAGTTGGTTCCACCGAAATTCTTCCAGTTACTTCCATTTCTGTTTGAAATGACTTTCCTCCCATTACCTAAAATTAGAAGTTTGCTTTTTATTTTTGGGCCAATTAAATTTTAATTTTGTTAAGGTTATGATTTGAAAATTAAGTTTTAAAAAATTGAGAAGATTAGAAAAATTAAAAAATTAAAATAATTTAACATTGGCTATTTTTCATTTAATGATGCAAAAACTGTACAAAAGATTTTAGATCAACAAATTCTACAACTCTTCATAATGCATTTGTATTTTCGTTTGAATTTCAGTCCGAAATATTTGAATTAAAAAAACGAAATGAAAATATGAAAATTAAATGGGAATTCAAAGAAAAACGCAGTAGAAATGATAGTGGGATAATATGAAATACAATTGAAAAAGAAAATAAACTTTTTCAATTATAAAGAAAGAAAGAAATTTTTCTACTACGAAAAAATAAAAAATACTTACTT
>NW_018113458.1:0-592 GCF_000183805.2 Loa loa | reverse complement strand
CATCAATTATTCGTTAAATTGAAATTGATAAGAGTACATTTCACTAATTAGTATATAATATCCTTAACATATCTTAACATGAATTTTGAATTTTAGTTACAATTTTGAAAGGAGATTACGAAGAAAATGTACTATAATAAATTTTCTTTTTCGTTTTTCTTTTGGATTCTTTTTTAAAAAGTACTAAAATGCACTTAATTAAGATTCAATCATGTTGAGAGAGTCTTAACAGTTTTTTTCCCCCTTTCTCTCTCTCTCTCTCTCTCTCTTAGTTAACATTCTTTAAAAAAGCGAATACTTAAAAATGTTTGCCTACCTTTTTCTGCAGTAGCCATCGATACACACTTTATTCTCAGTTAAAATTGAAATGACACAATCATTTTCATACTATCAGCAAAAAGAAAAAAATGTGCATCTTAGAAAAGTTTTGAAAATAATTTGATTTTCAAACTACTTTTGTGTTATTGAATACAAATTCAAATTTCATTCCATAAATTCCATATATAAAAAAATATAAATTCAAATTTCATTCCATAAATTCCATATATAAAAAAAATACAAATTCAAAATTTCATTCCATAAATTCCATATA
>NW_018113457.1:0-592 GCF_000183805.2 Loa loa | reverse complement strand
CAATGAATGAAATGATTATCCCATACAATTTGCATTCACCGAATATTAAAGGACAAACATATATTGAGGATAAACACCGAATATTAAAGGCAATGATTATTATCATTTTGGTCATCCTTTATATTCACAGATGTAAACTAAAATATTTTAACTGTCTGAATTATGTTAAAGTCAACCGATATTGATTGAGATTTAGTTGTTTTGGAATAACTAAACGAGTAATTTCTGTTCCAAACATTGCATGATTTAAATTTTCTTGAAATGTCTCTATCAAATGGTCATCATACTTGAGTGACAATGAAATATCTCTCTCTTTAATATACTAAGAAAAACAAGCAGAAGAGATAATAGCACAAACGATTTAATTAAGAAATGCAATTAGAATATAATTCATTCTGCTCCAAAAGACTAATGCAAAACTCTACCAAAATATTCAATGGGTACATTGGATATTATCATGTTTGTCCTTAACTGCAACAATACCCAAGCATACGATTTAGCTTTTTTTTTTTCGCGCCCAACCAGTAAGTTTATTAGAACTTATCGGTCAGTATGTTATATACCAAAACGAACAGGATTTTACTACGGAGCT
>NW_018113456.1:0-592 GCF_000183805.2 Loa loa | reverse complement strand
GNNACGGAGAGAGAGAGAGAGAGAGGAAATAAATTAAATGTAAATTTTGCCCCTTGTCAAAATTGTCATATCATTTCATCGGATCATCAACCGGATAATTATTTTTGGTTACTGAAAATAAAAAATAATTTAGGTTATATTTTGAATGCATTAAAAATGCGCTTGGAACCATTTTATTTCTTTCTGGTTTAGGGAAAATCCTTGAAGTTAGCATTAATAGACTCGTTGAAGGGTAATTTGAAATTGGTACATGTGCAGCAATTGTATGTTGGCAATATCTGAAGTTTATCACATCATCATTTAAAGCAATCATGTATGATAAGGATAATAATCTTTTTCACGCTCTTGAAATATTAGCGTATTGTTAACTTCATTTTCTCCATTTTAGGCCATTGATTCCTAATATCTATAGCCCATAATTGCCATTTTCGAGCTTATCAAATGATTTCTTTAAATTAACTGCCATTTTTCAAAGGTATTTTCATCATATCATATCACACTGTCGATAATAATTATTTTTCTCTAAAACATAACAATTGATTGAAATCAACGGTATGTAAAAAAAAGGGAGAGAGAGAGAGAGAGAGAGAGA
>NW_018113455.1:0-593 GCF_000183805.2 Loa loa | reverse complement strand
GGTAAAATTTTTGAAATCGAAAATCTATTTTTCATCATCTTACATTCATCCGTTCCTGATTGATACAAACCTGATTGATGATGATAACTCTATAGTTAACCAAAGGATACAATTCCGGAAATGTTCAATTTGATTAGCTTACCTATATCATTTCAATTCAATATTTCTGAAATATCTTTGTTTCAAAAATTACTAATATTTAAAAAGAAATAGCAAAAATTTTGACATATCCATTTAATTGATAATAAATGGATTAGCCATAATTTAGTGCTACTGAAACATACATGATCTATAATCAAAAATATCATATGATAAGAAAAATGATAAACAAAATATAGGAAAAGGTTATAGGTGTAATTAGTAATATTTCACATATTCAATCAAACACATAATAGCATCTCATCAAACATAATTTTTAATTAACCCAATAAGTAATTCCGTTTAAGAAAAGATTTAAGCACAATGTGTAAACATGTTATGATGGATGATGATGATAGTGACAACGATGATAATGATGATATAACGATGATGATAATGATGATAATGATGATATTGGTATTGATAAATAGATGATCTGATAGATGGGATAAGCG
>NW_018113454.1:0-593 GCF_000183805.2 Loa loa | reverse complement strand
AAAGACGTAAAAATATCGAATGCTAACAAATTCCACAAAAGAAGTTCTTAGAACAAACGATTAAGGAAAATGTCCCGATTGAATTTCCAATTTAATAGTTTTATTGCACCTTTCTTTTTTTTTTTTTTCTACTCCTTCTTATGTCAAGCAAAATTTTAATTAATGCCCATTTTTCCTTTTCTCTTTTTTTCCTCTTTTTTTTTTCCGAAAGTTTCATGGCATTCATGAAATAATGCGCATTGAATGTAAAACCAACAATAAATTAGTAAGTCTATTTAATTTTGATAAAATTTTGACTTTCCAATCAATTCATTTGAAATAAATAGAAACAAAAAAAAACTGTTGATAAGAGTTGTATTGTCTTTTCCTTTTTTCAAAAAAAAAAAAGCGGAATGAATAAAATATTTGCTGAAAGAAAATCAGAAATTATTGAATGATGTAATTTGAATATTTTTTATGTCACCAACATTTATACTTGCTGATCTTTAACGTCCCCATAAACATTAAATAATAATTTAACAAAAAAAAAAAAAAAGAAAAAAAAGAAAGAAAAAAACAAAAATAAAATAGGTAAAACGAAACTATACAAAGGA
>NW_018113453.1:0-593 GCF_000183805.2 Loa loa | reverse complement strand
GATGAATTATATATAATCTCTTACCTTATGAATGTCTTTCTGATCCAAATAATTTTAATAATATTTGCTCCTCGATACAATATCGGGAATAAAGTTTCAGGGGGTTTAGAAGATTTGAAAAGTTTGACTTTTCACGAAACTAAAATTTTAGACTATGAAATAGTTGTATTCGCCAAAGAGTTATAACTATAATAAGGTTGATTTGTTTGTAGTAAACAATGGAAGTAGTTGCCTTAAAATACATATAACATGGTGTGACAGGTAACTTCCATGATTGCTTCTCATTATCTTCGATGAACTATCCGATGGCCACTGAGCTACTGGTTTCATCAGGATAATTCACTGGAGTTACCACACTTTTTAAGTCAGCTTAATCAATTAATTTTGTAAAACACGAAATACTAAGTTGTGGATAAGTTTACCAACCGTTAATTATCTTTGTTAATTAGCTTTATAGCTGAACACAGTAATAAATGGATGACTTACTTGATTTGTCAAAACAATTCTCAACCACTGAACTATTTTCATAGTACGGATTTTGTCCAGTTTACCAACCGTTTTTTACCAACCAGTTTACCAGTTTACCAACCGTT
>NW_018113452.1:0-593 GCF_000183805.2 Loa loa | reverse complement strand
ATTCATAGTCATTTTTAATTGCTTAAAAATTTTCATAATTTTGAGATTATTAACAAATTAATCATGGATATAAAGGAAGTTTGAAATGTAATTTCATTATTTCTTATTATCGAATACAGATTTGATGAATTTTTCATTCAAAGCATGAAATGATAGCGAAAAAACAAAGTTTTATGAATATATCTGAATGATAAATAATGGATTAAGTCACTTTGATTGTTTCATCTTTACAAATTAACATTCATCAATTTCATTTATTCTATTTCGATTTCTCTTTTTCTTTTTTTTTTGAATTAGCTTTAACATCTTTATTATAATTAAAAGGCAAATGTGAATTGTTAATAGCATTTTATGCTTATAGGATAAAATTTCAATTAAAAATTAATGTTCACCCGAGAAATTTTAATAATTTGAAAGATTTGAAAAAACATTTTAATGAAATAAATCTTCGTTAAAAAGTCAACCATATACAGTAATAAAGTATAAATCATTCCAAATAATTTAATCAAATTGCCAAGTACAAATTTCATTTGTTAAATGAAAAGTAATGAGAAATGCAGAAGTTTGTTCATTTAATCAAATTTGATTTCCTC
>NW_018113451.1:0-593 GCF_000183805.2 Loa loa | reverse complement strand
ATATATATATATATATATATATATATATATATATATATATATATATATATATATATATATATATATATATATATTTATGTATGGACATGGTGAATTTATGGCTTTTATTTTTTTTAAAAAAAAAGTTTTTGCATAATTTTAAATATTAGACGCTGTTACAAAACAATCACATTTGTACTTAACGTTGTCATCATGCTGCTTTTATTACTATAATAGTATTATTTTGAATTATAGGAAACGATATTCATGTTTTTCGGGAGGAAACAATTATGAATTTGTGCTATCATTTTAAGGATGTACTAACCGCGCATTATTAAAGCGATTTTATTCAGTTGTCATTGTTGAAATTTATTGGATATTTTCTAGCATGTTGAGCATATGTTGTTGTTGTTGTTATTGTTTCTGTTTTCTAATATATGACAATTTGAATAATTTGAATCATCTTCCTAATAATACCACTTAGAAGGGGCGATATTATTAGGAAGATGAAATATGTTACTTGTCTCTTCTTTTTTTTTGTTTAAAATTTGATTAAATTATAAGTGATGTCTGTGTGTGTGTGTGTGTGTGTGTGTGTGTGTGTGTGTGTGTGT
>NW_018113450.1:0-593 GCF_000183805.2 Loa loa | reverse complement strand
AAAGAGTTATAGTTGTCCCACATGCAGGAAAAACTTCTCTCAACCAGACTATATGAAAAAAACATATGGGAATTCATACCGACAAGATGTCGTACAGTTGTGAGGTATGCGGGCAGGTTTTCAAACGAAAACCATATTTGAAAAGCCACATGAAAACTCACAACAAAAATAGGCCACTCTTCAACTGTACTGTCTGCGGCAAATGCTACCTGAATTACGACCGGTTGAATTTACATAAGAAGAATCATGAAAGAAGCTGAATTACGTGCTATTATTTCTGATGTATGCTAATTATTTATATTTTCCATTAGTTATATTCTTTTCCCTTTGTCTTATTTTATGTTATTACTGTCACCTTGCGTTACTCTTATTATTGTTAGCGCTTGTTCATTAGTTATTGTTTTTTGTCCTATATACAAATAGTTTTGTTCTTTCTCCAGTCCTTAATTTTTGTCAGAAAATGAATTCAATCCTACGTTATTCATTAAGATGTTCAATAAAAACACAGCTCAAATCATTCGTTTTTTTTAGTCAACAAAATTACGTATATTTTATTACTCGCATCATTTATCAGTTAACAACGATTAGCATTA
>NW_018113449.1:0-594 GCF_000183805.2 Loa loa | reverse complement strand
GACTAGCTACAATCCGACAATGGTCGCTCAAACTAATTCGATAACGAAAAACAAAATAAAGAAACTCTGTTATTATGTAAGGAAATAACTGTATTTAACCCATTATTGCCAGAACGAAAGAAAGAAGCCTTGGCATTATTTGATATTGGGTCACAGTTATCGTTCATATCAAAGGAACTAGTTCAACGACTAGACTTAATAGAAACTGATGAACAAGAATTAAGATTAGCTCCTTTCGGCATTAAAAATCCTAAGCCACGCATAATCACTCAAACTCAACTTAATGTAAAAATAGATGCAGATGAGACTATCCAATTACGCGCCAGTGTAATCGAATATTTAACTAATGAATTACATGTTGTCAAAATACCAATAGCCAACCACACAATGAGACTAAAAAATTATTGGAAACGACCTGACATCTTAATCGGAGCAGATCATTTCTTCAAATTTGTGGAATTGGAAAGAATCGAAACATTAAAAATCAGGATTCTCACTACTTCACACAAAGGTTGGACCAATGATTGCGGGAAGTGGCGATATAAATCAATTGTGTGGAAAAAGTACGACACATATTTCAAACACAATATCCAC
>NW_018113448.1:0-594 GCF_000183805.2 Loa loa | reverse complement strand
TNTTTNTTTTTNTTTTTTTTTTTTTTAGATTTTATTATGAAATGTAATTTATACCTTGAAAATGATCACTCCAATTTTTCTTCGTTATTTTTGGATTAATCCATTTCATTGAATAAATAATCCCGTTTTAACCTTTTCGTTTAATTATGGTTTTCCACAATACATCAAAGATCACACATTTATCATTTCATATTGGTAATATAAGAAGCTAATGGTATGAAAAGTTAAAAATTTCAGCAACAAAAATTGCTTTTTACACTTTCCCTTCTCTTCCTTACAATGTCATAGCGTTGCTTCTGTTTCCTCATTTCATTTCAATTATTCCATTCGTTCATTTTTCTTCTGTTTCTTCATTTCATGTTCCTTCTGTTTCTTTATTTCATGTTCCTTTTGTTTTTTCATTTCACATTGTTTCGATCCCACAAACGCTTACAAATTATTTTCAATTTGCTGAACTTTGTCCACTTAATCGGTGATCCTTTTTTTTCCCCTCTCCACCCTTTTTCATTGCTTGTTGATTTTAATTTACACGATTTTCATCCACTTCATTCAGCTGTTCGTCGTATCGGATAAATGTGTCACGCTTACCTACCG
>NW_018113447.1:0-594 GCF_000183805.2 Loa loa | reverse complement strand
CCTTTTTCGTTTACATTCATTTAATATTATTAGTAAACTATAAGGTAAATTTAATGATTAATAAACAATAAATATGATGATAAGCAATTCGTTTGCATTAACAATTGACTAAAGCCACGCAAACGAAAAACCGAAAATTTCCATAACAATGCCACAAAATGCAAACAGAGTTATTCAATACGGTACGGATTAAATATTCCTTTAACCATCAACATTTAATACCAATAATCCGCCACTTTCAATTCATGCAAATTTTCTCATTCTCCGTGTCGTCGAAACTTTCAACCTTTCACTATTTCTAGTAGCCTTCACTACTTCTGGCAGTCCAAAAGCGTATTCATCGACTGCTGGTTCAGAGATCAGAAAATAAGAATGCAAGAGAGGGGAATATAAAAAATAATGCAAAACGTATGAATTGAAAACTGTCTGAACCTTTGGTCGTTTAATTCCAATAAATCTGAAATAAAAAGCTTCCATTCGAGCTTTTTTGCCATTTTAACAATTCGGTACATCGCCTTGTTTTTCACTTTATCGATGGCATACATCATTTGGTTCAACCTTCTGCTATGCATCGCTTCAGTTCAGAATATTCCA
>NW_018113446.1:0-594 GCF_000183805.2 Loa loa | reverse complement strand
ATTTGTGAATAAAAATTTAAAATAGCTGAAAATGGCGGAAGAAAAGGGTAACAAAATAGAAAACAAAAACAAAAAAAGGAAAGAAAAACGGAACTGATATACATTTGATTACAATTTAATATCAATTGAATTTTCGATTTCATGCACTTTATCTCTCGCCCTTTCTCCCTCCCCTCTCTCTCTCTCTCTCTCTCTACATATATATGTAAAAATAATGAACTTAGACTGAACTTTAAGATTTATTTCAAATATTAGTGTAGATTTGATGTAAATAATTCTCAATATGGATAACTTTGCCTAGCATAGCATATCCATTACCATTTCCAATTTGATTATTTGATAACAAAAGCTATTTAGAAATGAATGCTGAACAAATATTGCAAATATGGTAGAATGAGATAAATATAAGCTTAGTGAAATTTTCATTTCATCTTTATTTGATTAAAAAACTTCCACTATCGCATCCTATTTGGTCTCAAATCCTTTCAATCATATCATTAGCTTACCTTTTATTCATTTACAGTAACTTATTAATGAAAAGGGATTTCATTACCTTTTATGAGATTATTATTACTATTATTATTATTACTATTA
>NW_018113445.1:0-595 GCF_000183805.2 Loa loa | reverse complement strand
AAAAGGCAGAAGAGAAACTTTTCTTAGGCGGTATTTAACGAGGAATGATTTTTTTTCTTTTTTTGCGTTATCTTTTATCCTCCAAGTTAATTGTGTGTGTGTATTTTCAAAGTAAGCAGCACCTGGATGATGTACCATTCTCTCACCAGATTGGAAGGTCAGAATAAGCTATTGTTGGTAATTTATGGCCAAAGCTTAGGTACGTTGGCTCTTTTTTTTGCAGAAGCCAGTGATGAGTTCACCATAGAACTTAGGAAAGTGGTTATCTTCCATCTTGGAGATGTGTCCAGCTTAGTACAACTACATCCTCAATAGCATTACTTCAATATTAGCTGATGCCTACCTGTTCGAGAATATTAATATTGGTCACGCAGTCAGATCAATAAATATTTAGGAATGCATGGAGACAGCACTGGTGGAAATGTTCGAGAAATCCAGATAGTGGCGGTAAATGACTGGTAATTCAATGTTGTAAAAAAAATAGGCAGTACAGTAGTTTTACATACATTAATCTTTGTACTTCTCTTCAACTTTTATGCACTAAAATCTTTGCTGAATTTTCCCGGAAGTTCTATCTGTCTTTGCTAACTTGTTA
>NW_018113444.1:0-595 GCF_000183805.2 Loa loa | reverse complement strand
ATACCACAGTATGTCGTTACAGTATATATTAGCAAAAGTTCCAAGTTATAAACTAGTATAAGCTATCGCACTCCTTTGGCTTTCCTGCATACTATATACTAACATGTATATATAACTTATATGTGCTTTATACAGTAAAGGTAAAGTTTATAGTGTAAACTTTATACAGTAAAGGTTATAAACTTACTTGTGCATTACTGCCACCTATGTTGTATACATTGTGTCGTATGGGCGCTAATGTCTGAACAACTTTATGATAATCACCACTGTAATAAGAAGTTATCGCATCACAGATTGGTTTTCCTAAACTTTGAGTTCGTTCATTGTTATCACCGCTATTGTTACTGCAATAATACGGTATTTATAAGAAGACATGAGAAAATACATATTCCATCAAATACGTAATACACTTGTGCTTTTCAAATTTATATAATACTACGATAACTTTTGCACAATACTACGATAAAATTTTTTATACAATACTACGATAAAATTTTTATACAATACTACGACAAAATTTTTATACAATATTACAATAAAATTTTTATATAATACTACGATAAAATTTTTGTATAATACTACGATAAAATTTTTG
>NW_018113443.1:0-595 GCF_000183805.2 Loa loa | reverse complement strand
AGATACAAAGGAAACTGTAAAGATCCAATTACATAATAAGCATTGTAACAAGAACAGAAGGAAAATTATCATGCAAACTGAACATTCTTTGTCATTAAAATAAAGATGTGAATTTCCGTTAGACAAAGATAACAGAAGAAATATATGGGAGATAATTTTAAACAATGTAGATTGGTTAAATGATTTACAATAGGAAATTTATTTGATTATATATTTATATGGTTGGAGTCTCGCGAATCCATATGAATTCGCGACAGTATTTTTTCAACAAATTTAAGGAAGAAAAATTACCTAGAAATACTGTGTACCAATTAAAAGTTACCAATTGATAGTAGCAATTAGAAGCTTTGAATTCTACAAGTGTTTTTTGTTATAAATGCAATCGGCGCAAAAGTCACTCCATTACAGTTGCTTTATGCTGATGATCGCCAAAAAGTCTTTTCGATGATTTTCAAATTCTTATACTATTGGGATATTAGCGCCGATAGCTATAGCTACTCATTTGTCACACTCACTTAAACTTTAAATTTTAACCTTCAGCAATCTCTTGAAATCACTACTACCATCATTATAATTATAGCTGTTATCGTTATCA
>NW_018113442.1:0-595 GCF_000183805.2 Loa loa | reverse complement strand
TCCCAATAATCAATGATGGGAAGCAAGGTTACGTTCTCATACCAGCTCTATTCACAATCTTCTTCATCATGATGCTAAAAAGGGCCATGGCAAACCTTGATAAGACAACGATATTTACATTCAGTATTCACCAATGGAAGCCTATGCAACCTAAGGCGACAGTTACCCCTAACGCGACAGATATCCATGACAGATTCTAAAACACCACATCCGAGAGGACCTTTTGTTGACGATGCCGCGTCATAAGTCATACAGACACAACTCTGCAGCGCTTAATATCTTGCTTCTCAGAGGCTGCAGAGGCTTTTGAGCCACAAGTTAGCTTAAAGATAATAGTTCTCTACCAGCCTACATCACAGGAAGACTACCTTTATCCTCA
This sequence comes from Loa loa, assembly GCF_000183805.2. Lineage (NCBI taxonomy): Eukaryota > Metazoa > Nematoda > Chromadorea > Rhabditida > Onchocercidae > Loa > Loa loa. The sequence goes on along the minus strand of NW_018113442.1, from coordinate 216 downwards.
CATCACCATAGGTGAAGTCGATCCAGCAGTTCAGCTATCTGAGCAGCATCATTTCCTCGGACGCCAAAATCGACAAAGAGATCCACAACAGGCAAGTTAGCAAAGCATACAGAGCTTTCGAAAAACTCCGTAAGAAAATCTGGTGCAATAGCAACCTGGAGAGAAGTACAAAGATTACTGTTTATAAAGCCACCGTCCTGTCTGCTCTTTTATATG
>NW_018113441.1:0-595 GCF_000183805.2 Loa loa | reverse complement strand
TACACGCTGTGAATATTTGATGACAAAGCAACTTAATGTACTGAGCAAGTTTTTTCGGCGATATTTTTTCCTTTAAATGTTATGAAATTCAAGATTCGACAAAACACTAACCTAATATACTTTCCGAGTGATTTCGATTGAATTGTAGTGTTGTTTACGGACGGACTTTGCATACTTTGAGGTAGCATTAGACATGCGACCATAAACAAATAGCTCAACAAATTATACAATAGAGTAAGGTGGTGCAAAGAAAAGAAGGAGTAGAGCGAATAACTTCCCTACCGCACAGAGAGATCTAAAGTAAGAAGATGAGGTACTTCGGAGAATGGTAAGAGGAGTGCACCGAATAATGCGAAAATAAATGTGATTGCGGTAGTATCGTTATGCAAATTTTGGGTCGCGTAGGGAGCAGGAGAGCTGAGGTGAAAGAGACCAAGTGAGGTTAGGAAGTAAAACTGTTGCACTGTTAGGAAGCAAACTATTACGGTAGGAGGAAGGTTGCAAAACATTTATGGATGAGGGTGACAGAGGTGCTTGTATAAAGAAATTCTTCTCTCCTTCCCTCTCTCTCGCTCTCTTATTCCGTCTCCCCCCC
>NW_018113440.1:0-595 GCF_000183805.2 Loa loa | reverse complement strand
TTTCAAACGTACGTTTGGTTTGACCTAAAACCCTTACAAGTAAGTTGTTTTCTTGAGTCGAAGAGCTTTTACGAAGTTATCAAATTTGAAAAGAGAATTTTGAATTTTGATTCCTTGCTATGATAAGTGATTAATTACGCTGAAATTTTTGTCAAAATAACTCTTCTACATTATTCAATAGAATCGTACTGATTTGTAATATTTATATCTCAAACAGTTTATTACCTGCGGAAATTGCTGCTCCAATCTCACGTTCGGTTTTACCTCTAGCTCCTGAATACAATACAGACATTGCGGAAACGACTGCAAATGGTGATAGCAGCGACGTTTCATCAGCTTCCGAAGAATAGCGCAACAGTTCCAACGCGAAATCCATTTGGGCCTTAGTTATCAATAGGCTGCAACGTTTTGTTCAGCTTTCGGATATCTTATAATAATTGTATTAAATTTATGAATGATATGAGAGAATTCCCTTACGTGTAATATGGCTATGCTGAATATTCTCACGACATTTAAGTCATTTCAATTTGAACTGATATATCTTATCTTTTTGATTATTTGTCATACTGCATGGACATTGCTTATTTCATCAAGT
>NW_018113439.1:0-595 GCF_000183805.2 Loa loa | reverse complement strand
CATTGCAGGCGGGGCTACAGCAACCATTGCAGGTCAGGCCACACCAATCAATGCAGACGGGGTTACAGCAACCATTTCAGGTAGGGCTACAGCAATCATTGCAGGCGGGGCTGCAGCAATCGTTGCAGGTGGGGCTACAGCAGCCATTTCAGGCCAGGCCACAGCAATCATTACAGGAAAGGCCAGAGCAATCATTACAAGAAGGGCCACAGCAACTATTTCAGGTCAGGCCACAACAGTCATTGTGGGAGAGGTTACGGCAACCATTTCAGGAGAGGCCACTGCAATCATTACAGGAAGGGCCACAGCAATCATTGCAGGAGAGGTCACGACAATCATCACAGGAGGGGTCACAACAATCATTACAAGAGAGGTCACGGCAACCATTGCAGGAAAGGCCACTGTATTCATTACAGGAAGGGTCACAGCAATCATTGGAGGAGAGGTCACAACAGTCATTGTGGGAGAGGTTACGGCAACCATTTCAGGAGAGGCCACTGCAATCATTACAGGAAGGGCCACAGCAATCATTGCAGGAGAGGTCACAACAATCATCACAGGAGGGGTCACAACAATCATTACAAGAGAGGTCACG
>NW_018113438.1:0-596 GCF_000183805.2 Loa loa | reverse complement strand
AGTTTCATTCCTGTTGAGTTATTCATATTAACTTTCCCATTCAATTTCATTACATTCAGTTTGAACTCTAAGTGATTTATAATACTGTAACAGATAAACAGTGAAACAAAATCTTTTTACATTATTACAATTTACTTTATGCAAATTTTATCGCATTTATGTTTCACATCATTTCATTATTTTAAAATTTCTCAAAATTCACAATATGGCAAATGTTAGAATGCAAAAAAAAAGAAAGATTGTCATCTGTCCCATAGATAAGCACCAATGATTAATTGGTTGATTGTTATTTTATGATAAATTTAATTCCATTCAAATATTTCAATTCTCTAATTGGATCAGAATATTTTAGGTACAACACAATAATGACATTTACAAGTGTAAATGATATAACGAAAACTTCGACACTTCCATCAACATTGCCAACCACAATGTTATCAGATGCTGAACCAGAAAATGCGGAAATTCTATTTTCATCATCGTCATCATCATCATCATCATCATCATCATCATCATCATCATCATCATCATCATCATCATCATCATCATCATCATCATCATCATCATCATCATCATCATCATCATCATCATCATCA
>NW_018113437.1:0-596 GCF_000183805.2 Loa loa | reverse complement strand
AATAATAATAATAATAATAATAATAATAATAACACATCAAAACTATTCATCAAGACCTTCCTAAAATTAACAATTCAACTCTGAAAAGAAGCGTCTCCAACCAACTTTAACAATTCCATGAAACCAAATCATTTAAAATTGGAGATAAATTTTTCGTACTTGTTCAGATTTTGAAAACATTATTTAAAGGAATGAATTGAAAGAGTAATAGGTTTAGAGAAGATATGTTTCAACACAAGCATATGCAGTTGTGCTTTAACACATGCAGTTAATACGTGCATATGCAATTATACTTCAACACATGCAGTTAACAGATGTAATTTCATGCAGTCTCAAAACATGCACATGTAATTGAGAAAGAAAGAGAATTTGATGAGTAGACAAAAATCTTTGCAAAGTTAATTAATGATTTCCCTGATCAGTTATTGTTTAATAGTGAATTTAAATGATGGACAGTGTAGTTGGTAGTATATCCTTGTTTTTTTTTTACTAATGATAACCACAAACTTCATGCATACAATTTTTCTTGGTAGAAAAATGCTAAATATTCTTTTTACCAAAAAAAAAAAAACAAAAAAAAACAATAGAAAAGAATA
>NW_018113436.1:0-596 GCF_000183805.2 Loa loa | reverse complement strand
GTGANAATATTAGTGACAAGATTGGTGACAATATTAGTGAAAAAATTGGTGACAATATTAGTGAAAAAATATATCACTAAAATTATTAATTAATTTTCTTCACAACTAACATTTACTTTATTGTATTATCCTACGACAATGTAACTTACAATTCAATTTAACTTAAATTTATAAGTAATTTAACTTAAATTTATAAGTAGTTTAACTTAAATTTATAAGTAATATAAGTAAATTACTTAAATTTATAAGTAATTTAACTTAAATTTACAAGTAATATAAGTAAATTACTTAAATTTATAAGTAATTTATAAGTAATTGTGCTAATCTTTTTGAATGCCTTACTATTCATATGAAAATAAATTGAAAAAAGAAAAAATGAATAGGATGATTAATACATATTATGTGTTATTACATCATCATTGCTTGGAATGTTGCGCCAACATCATTCATTGCTATACCATTGCGCTTATCCCATCTATCAGATCATCTATTTATCAATAACCAATATCATCATTATCATCATCGTTATATCATCATTATCATCGTTGTCACTATCATCATCATCCATCATAACATGTTACACATTGTGCTAATCT
>NW_018113435.1:0-596 GCF_000183805.2 Loa loa | reverse complement strand
AAAAAAAAAAAAAAAACGTGTAAAATATTGTTCTGAACAATTTTTAATAAATACAAAAAATTTAAATGTAATTTCTATTTGAGTATTAAATTTAAGCACAAATTTCTTTTCATTTTTTTTCATTTTTTTTTTTTTTGAGCCTTAAATTTGAACATAAATTTTTGATATGAATTACAAATTTTGACAAAATTTGATTATTGGAACTTTAAATTAATGCATAATTTTTATTTACGTTTTAAGCGCAATTGTTTTTTCTTTTGGATATTAAATTTAAGCGCAATTTTTTTTTTTTTTTTTGAAGCCTGAAATTGAGGCATAATAATTTTTATTCAAACGAACCATAAATTTATGCGCAATTTTTTTCTTTCTGTACCTTAAATTTTGTTATAATTTTTTTTCAATCAGAAATTCAGGCACAATTTTTAAATCAAACCTTTTATGCATAATTTTTATTTACGCCTTAAATTTTGACACAATTTTTTTTTTTTGGACCTTAAATTTAGACGCAATTTTTATTAGAACTTTAAATTTATGAAAAATTCTTAAATCTAGACACAAATTTTATTTGAATTGCAATTTTTTTTTTTTTTAATATT
>NW_018113434.1:0-596 GCF_000183805.2 Loa loa | reverse complement strand
GTTTGAACGTGAGATGCTCGTATTATACAATGAATGCGTACCGATTTTTTTTCAATGATAATATATTCAGAATAGTATACACTCGAAAAAGTTTCACGCAAGTGTCAAACGGCTGGCGGTGTTGTTTCTTATATGCAACCATTCAAATTATTCCCATCAAAATGCGTTTCATCTGCTTCATTTTCTTCCTCATCCAACTGAGCTACACTCAAACCATCGTAAGTTCATTTAAAGTTAAAAAATATAAGATAGCACTGCAAAATTTCTGAGGTTTCAAACCTTCAGCACAGTTTGAAATTGACGGCTTCATAAAATTTGAGGAGCCGCAAACAGAACCGTTGGATTTGTCAATATCAAGACCATATATGGGAATTCATAAATTTGTGGAGCTGCAAACAGAATCGTTAGATTTGTCAATGTCAAGAATGACTGAAGGACGGATTGGACCATCAGCTCTATCAGTGATCGAGAGACAATTAGAACTCAACGAAATTGATCAAAATGACGCAATTTCATTGAACCCACCGATTCAAGAGTGAGTAGGGAACAAACAGGTACAGGAATAAATCAAAAGAAAATCTAGGCTTAAGAAGTAT
>NW_018113433.1:0-596 GCF_000183805.2 Loa loa | reverse complement strand
TTAAGTTAATTAATTAATTAATTATTATTATTATTTTTTTTTTTTATTTTTTAGGTCGTCAATTATTTCGTGTTTTTTTGCATGATGCATTAGCGGAAGAGAATTTATCATTTATTGAATCATATGAAAAATTCAAGCATATGACAACACCAGCTGATAAAAAACAATATATTCAAGAATTTTTTGAAAAATATTCACCATATGTCAATCTTAGTAGTGTAGCATTACAGGTATGATTAATAAGTATTATATTGGAAATGATTTTTTAATTTCATTAATTTTTAGCAGTATTTTAATTTATATTATTTTGAATTTAATTCAAATCATACAAATGTATCAGTTTTTTCTTTCTTTTTTTCCTTTTAATTTATTGCATATTAAGCTTTTCTTTTGGTAAAAATAAAATTTTAATTTGAAAAAATTATGGAAATAAAAGAATTAATTGTAAGACTAAAGCTTAGGATTGAGTTATTATTATTTGCTAAAACTTAGGAGTAACCTATTGTTATTTTTAAAGCATAGGAGTGACCTGTTGTTATTTGTTAAAGCATAGGATTGACCTATTGCTAATTGCTAAAGCTTAGGAGTAACCTATT
>NW_018113432.1:0-596 GCF_000183805.2 Loa loa | reverse complement strand
GTGAGAGAAAGATAAAATTGGAAATGATGAAAGAGAAAAAAGAAAAGTGATTGAGTGAAATTTGTGTGCAAAATTAAATTTGTATGAATTTTTTTTTTTGTGAAATATAAATTTAAATGAAGTATTTTATAGAAGTAAAATTATGTTATGAAATAAGCAATGAAAAAAAAAAAGAAACAAAATAAAATTTTGCAATATGTTCCGAAAAAAAAAGAATTCTTTCATTTTTACATTTTCAATATTTAAAAATTTTTGGAAGAATTAAATGAACAAAAAAAAAGAAATAAATAAATTAAAGATAGAAAATAAAATGTTTTTTTTTATCAAGTAATTGATAATTAAAATTGATCGAATTATTTTTGCTGAAATATTTAATTGCAAATAATTGAATATCATGATTGGAATATGATTTAATCGTGAACATTTTAAATATTTTAATTACGATATTATCTAATCATTAGTACTTATATTGTTTTAATTACAATGTTATTGGATTAGAAATATTTTGAACATAGATTAAAATTGATTTAAAATTTCTTTTTTTTTTTGATTGAATTTTATCCAGTAATATTTAATCAGTACGAAATTTTATGCAT
>NW_018113431.1:0-596 GCF_000183805.2 Loa loa | reverse complement strand
TTTTTGATGATAAGTTTAAACGAGATCGTATGACTAAACAAAGAGATACTGACACAACTGAAGTAAGTTTAAGTGAAAAAAGCTTGAAGTGAATTTTAAATAAATTCAGATTGGTAATTACATGAATTGGTATTATATGGCTGAATAATAAGGATAGAGTTATGTTTACTAATTAATTAATCAATCGTTTATTACATTTCTTTCCAATATTATAAGCAATTATCTTTGATACATACATTATTTTTGATGATAAGTTGAAACGGAAAATTATGGCTGTTTAAATCAGAACAAACCTGCTCTTCGAGGAAATGTTTGAGAGCATCTTTGGTTGCATTGTACTGAATTTCATATACAAGCATTAATTCATTAAAAAGAGGTATTTCGAGCAAAGATGCAAAATCAACCATTGATTGATTGAGAAGCTAAAATAAAACAATTCTATATAAATATAGCACAAAAGTTACTTCCAAAATTTCATCCATGCATTACTTACTGATAATGAATGATTTTAGGCTAAAGTTGACCATCAGCTTATTTCAACTTTTATTTTAGGTACGGATGCTACGGGTACTTTCATATCACACAATAGATGTGAA
>NW_018113430.1:0-597 GCF_000183805.2 Loa loa | reverse complement strand
ATATTAGATGATTTTTTCAGTTATCAGTATATTAGATCGAGAATGGTGATTTTTGACAGTAGTCAATATATCAGATCGATAATACACCGATCAAAAATAGCAGAAATCTTCTCAGATTTTAACCAAAATAGCTAAAAATTAGAAATTTTTTAGAAATTCACTCAAGTACAAAACACTTGGATGAGCATTTGTATGGTGATTAGTGATTTTTGACAATAATTAATACATGAGATCGGTAACACACTGATCAAAGTTGGCAATAACCTTGTTATATTTTAAGCAAGACGGCCTAAAAAACAAGGAAATGAGTGTTCGCTGATGTGCAACATGATCAGTGATCTTTGACAATAATCAAATTGGGGATTTTTTAAAAACTTGATTGATGCAAAACTCTCGGATGAAAATTTTCAAAAAATCCTTGATTTTTAGGCCAATTTCGTGATAATTAAGCTTTTTGTCAAATTTGATCAGCGTGTTATCGATCTGGCATATTGATTACTGTCAAAAATAACTGATCATATTAGCCTGATGAACACATCAAAAAATTTACATCCAAGTTTTTGGATTAATGAGAATTTTTAAAAATCTTTTGTTTTG
>NW_018113429.1:0-597 GCF_000183805.2 Loa loa | reverse complement strand
CATATAGTAAACATTTATTAGCTTTCATCTATTTTACTTGTTTATTTATTTGTTTATTCATTCTATTTTTTAATTTTAGATGTCAATATATAACTTACACTACGAGACATATCCAGGTAAAATTGTCGATTTTTATTCATTAAATGCCAAAAAATGCGTCCTTCTAATGTATAATGATGAAATGAAATTGCTAACACAATATCTATTATTAATGAATAAGGAAACAAACGATACGGTTGAAATTTTATGCCGAAATTGGAAAATTGATGCATCTGAAGCACTTCGTGTTGGTTAGATATTTATCTACAGTATTTATAATTGAATTAACATTTGGAAATTATTAAATCAAAAGAAAAAAAATTCAATAAAATAACTATGAGAAAAAATATAATAAAATTATTTCAAAGCATAAAAATTCAGAAATATTGAAAAAAAAAATTTATTTTTTCTTTGAGGAAATCTATAAAGTTTATAGTTGAATTAGCATTTGGAAATTATTTCTTTGAGAAAAATTTTTATTTCCAATTATGATATATGGAATTGTTCAAAAGCTATTAAAATAATATAAATTATGCTATCAAAGTTGTGAATATTTCA
>NW_018113428.1:0-597 GCF_000183805.2 Loa loa | reverse complement strand
AAATCGCGAGAAGTAGAAGTAAATAAGTGATACTCAATTTCCATTAATTAATTGTCTTATTGAAATCTTATTGTGATTAAGCTTTGTTCATAAGTATATTCTAGAATATTCCATGCCAATGTATTGTATATGTGGATATACTGTGCAATGTAAACTAGTATGTTGCGTCCATTATGTTTATATTCTCTAATAATGATAATTCTTGTGACCCCAGAAGTGACCTCAGAATTGACCTCGGAACTCCCAGAAGTGACCTCAGAATTGACCTCGGAACTCCCAGAAGTGACCTCAGAATTGACCTCGGAACTATGTCAAGATACGCCCTATTCAAGGAAGAAGGTCCTGAGCGCAAAATCATTTGGAAAGACGTGTTTCAACAGGTCGGTTGGATAGACGATATCGGGCGTCATTTGGTCTATGGTCTCCCCTTTTGTTCTTATTGATATTGTAATTCTTGAATTCGTTTCTATATTAGCTAACTTATAGAAATAAAGGTTTAATTACCCAAGTTTGAGGTTTAATCACCCAAGTTGTGTGAAAACAATTCAAGAAGAATTTCAAGAACTCCTAGTTATTATCGCGGACAAGAAAGAATCT
>NW_018113427.1:0-597 GCF_000183805.2 Loa loa | reverse complement strand
CATGAAGCGATCAACGTTACATTAAGTCAATAAGATCACTCGGGCAATAAGTATTTCTCAGAAAACTTTAGCATCCATGGCAACTTGGATTTAGCATTAAGTGCTTGAGATACAGTTACATGTAACAGTTGATGGGAAATACTAATAGACAATTACCGGGAACAAGCAGTAAAGAATTATATAATGACATATCGTTTCAATCCTTTCAGTTTATGTTTTAACTCAATTGCATGAAGATCTAAGCTGCAAAGAATCCCAAATCCGAATTCTATCCAGTTGCAGTGAAAAATTCAGAATTACTTTTCATCCGACATTCTTCCATTGGAGACAACACTGAGAATGAGCTCTTTGTTTAAAAAGAATCTATGATATGCTTTAAAAAAGTGAATCCCGTAATCTAAGTTAATCATAATGTAATTTGATAGGTTTAATGAATGATGCTAACACAGTCATTTTTCAATTTATATTCATTAATTATCATATAAAATGGTATTTGTAAACACAAACGTCATACTAGTTTTTCAGTCGAACAGAAGTATGAATGTCGTTATTGTAATGCGACTATGGAGATGAGAAAGGAATATTCAAAACACTTTG
>NW_018113426.1:0-597 GCF_000183805.2 Loa loa | reverse complement strand
ATAATAGCCATTGAAATTTTGGTTGTACTAATTGTCTTTTTTTTTAAATTTTATATTGGACAATGATTATTAGCATTAAATTATAATAGCTATTGAAATTTTGGTTGACATGGATTAAAAATGGAAAATGAAAAGCAAAGTCTATTATCATTTTGTAAAATAAAGTATTGTATTTACACAGCTTGAAATAAATGACCAATGGATTGATTTGGTCGAAATTTTTTTTTTGTCAACGATAGATACAATTCTTTTTTTTTTAAATTATTGTGATATTTTATATTCTCATAAATGAATCATAAAAAATATCGTCTTACAATTTGATTCCGAATAGTCTAATAAAAATGCGCAATATTAAGATATATATTATTGATTGCAAAAAAGATTTCTCATATAATTTTGATAAGTTCCAACAATTGATAAATTTCAATTCAACAATTAACAAATTCCAACAATTGCTAAATAATTAACAACAATTGGTAAACATTAATAAAACAAACTTAAATTAGACTTAATTAACATATCACTTATAACAATTTATTGAATGGAATAATTACGGAAATACGGAAAATGATTTCAAGGAAACGAATTCATTTCCTC
>NW_018113425.1:0-597 GCF_000183805.2 Loa loa | reverse complement strand
GTGCATTAGTAAATTTGAATGTTTTTCAGAATTGGCAAAATATTGTTCACTTCAACATGCATTTTATTTATTTCACTTTCTTCGCTTTCCAACTGGGCAACATTCAAACAATTGTAAGTTCATTTAAAGTTAAAAAATGCAACATAGCACTACAATATTCCGAAAATTTCAACATTTATATAAAATATGAGGTAGATAATTTCGTGCAATTTGAGGAAGCGCAAACGGAGCAAACAGACCTGTTGGATTTACCAGTGCAAAAAGTGAGTGAGGAAGGGAATGTACCAATAAGTTTGCCAATACAAGGAGTAGTAAATGGAGAAGTAGGAATAAAGGAAGAAATATTAGTCGACGAAGTGTCTAAAAGATATGTAGAATTAACGAATTCAAAAAGGAAGAAATCACAGCACCTTTGTGAAATATGCGGCGAAATTTTTGCTCGATCAGACACTATGAAAACCCATATGAGGACTCATACTGGCGAAAGAACACACATTTGTGAAATATGCGGCAAAAGTTTCGTTCACTTGTCCGCATTGAAAAGGCATATGAAGACTCATACTGGCGAAAAATCACACATTTGTGAAATATGCGGCA
>NW_018113424.1:0-597 GCF_000183805.2 Loa loa | reverse complement strand
AATAATAATAATAATAATAATAATAATAATAATAATAATAATAATAATAATAATAATAATGATAATAATAATAATAATAACAGTAATGGTAATAATGATAATAAAAATAATGGCAATAATATTAACGAATGTATTATAATGAATATAAACCGAATATGTAGAAATTAACTGTGACTAATAAGTAATATGCTTCATTTAATAAATAAATGAAAAAAAAAGAAAAAACGAGAAAACGAGAAAGCGAGAAAAGAAAAAAAAACTGAGGAAAATATATTATCAATCATTTCTAAAGATATTATTAGTGTGACAGCATTTTGGTGACAAAAAGTGAAAAAGGGAAAAGAGAAAGGATGGATAAATTGCGGTTGTCATGGTAGCTACTTGCAATAGTTTTCCAGTACTAACTTGAATAATCATTATTTCTACCTTACCTTTCATCTACATTCATTTCATTCATTCATCTATTCCTCAAAACGAATGGAAATTCTTCCTCTATTACTATTTGTTACTGTTTATAATCATTAATTTATTTTCATTATATCCTCTATAATTATTAATCGAATTAATCGATTACTGAATATAATTTTGCCATTATTG
>NW_018113423.1:0-597 GCF_000183805.2 Loa loa | reverse complement strand
AATAATAATAATAATAATAATAATAATAATAATAATAATAATAATAATAATAATAATAATAATAATAATAATAATAATAATAATAATAATAATAATAATAATAATAATAATAATAATAATAATAATAATAATAATAATAATAATAATAATAATAATAATAATAATAATAATAATAATAATAATAATAATAATAATAATAATAAATCAGCATTTCAGATGAAATAATATGAGAAAGAAAAATGTTTTTGAATGAAATGAAACAAATTTGTAATTTATTCAAATTTCTTTTAAGCCTTTTTATTTCTTTTATCAATTGTTGCTAATAATAGCAAAAATATTTGTACATGGAATAATTCATGAATAGTTGCAAATTTAGATTATTTGCGCTTAATGATGTAATTTCCTGTAAATTTAATTTTTCATTGAAATTAGAAAAAAAAGAGGAAATGTTTCAGGAAATATATTCCTGACATAATAACTTATACGAATTATAATGATTATTATTAGTAAAAATTATATTATATTATAATTATAATTATGTTAAAATAAAAATTATAAATTAAATTATAAAAATTAAAAATTAATAAAAATAAAAAA
>NW_018113422.1:0-597 GCF_000183805.2 Loa loa | reverse complement strand
AATTCATCCCATGCTTCATCTTTTCTTCTCTCCATTTAGTTATTTATTTCAGATGCATTTGCTGACAAATGCTAAGAGGTAGATAGAGTTAAACCCAACAAACCAAAATTAGTCGACGAAACTGTTAAAAGGTATACAAGGTTAATGAATTTAGCAGTCAGAAGAGAACGTTGAACGAAAAAGCATGAAAAGGCATATGTGGACACATATCGGTGAGAAGCCGTATGGCTATCCCACATGCAACAGAAACTTCTCTCATTTATCGATTATAAAAAACCATATGAGGACTCATACCAGTGAAAGCCGTACAGTTGTCCAATGTGCAATAAAAGTTTCAGACAAAGACATCATTTGCAATGTCCACGGTATCTCATGATGACAGGAATAGGCCAATCTTCAACTGTAATATATCCGCTAAAGGTTTCTTGGATAATCGCTGTTTCAAATCACAGAGGAAGAATCATGAAAGAAGCTGAAAGGCCTGTGTAAATTCCTGTCATTTAGCCATTATTTTATTAATAGTAGTGTATTCTGGTTATTATCACTGCTGTTAAATTACTGAAATTACTGATGAAATGAAAATCCTAAAATTACTGA
>NW_018113421.1:0-597 GCF_000183805.2 Loa loa | reverse complement strand
GTGTACGAAATGGAAGAATATTATTTCAAGAAGAAATAAGGAAGCATATCATCAGTGGGTAAGAATTTATGCTGACAAGTTAACTTTGTGTCAAATCTTTTTGACAATGACAAATTGGAGAGAGAAGGTGCGTTTAAATAGGAGCCAAATTTGCATCTGATTCTTCTTCTAGCTCTCAAGCATCTCTGTCTCCTCCACCCTAATTATGCGATATGTTTTGATTGACCTTAACAACAGTATGGTCGGTTGACCTCATCATTTTGTCGGATGACGTAGTGTAAACATAATATGTGAGAGGGAATCTCTTTTCAGCAGTTGTTGATGTAATAAATGTCTATGTAACACTTCGATTACCGCCTTGCTAAATTATGGCGCCTGAGCGGACATAACTCCCTGCTAAATTATACCGCGGGATCAACTATACCTCCTTGCTCAATTGTACCGCTCCACCGAGCATACCTTCTTGCTAAATTATACCGCGGAATTGAGTGAAATCGATCCGAATGTTTTTGGTACGACAAAAAAGGAAAGTTAAATATTTTGAAGCATTTCCCTTCGCTTTCTTTTCAATATATTTAGATCATTTTCAATTATTTG
>NW_018113420.1:0-598 GCF_000183805.2 Loa loa | reverse complement strand
AATAATAATAATAATAATAATAATAATAATAATAATAATAATAATAATAATAATAATAATAATAATAATAATAATAATAATAATAATAATAATAATAATAATAATAATAATGATAATAACAATAATAATGATAATAATCAGCGATAATAATAATAATAATAATAACAGAAGTTTTTGTGTTAACAAGTTTCGATTTTGAATTAGCCTTAGCAAGAGAATAATTACGAATAAATTAAATCTGAGCTGAAAAAAATATTCATAAATGGGAAAGGAGCGGCGAAATAAAAGGGGAAAAAAAAGAGGGTTATTTTGTGATATTAAAAAAGGCACTAATACAGAAGTGATAAGTCAAAGATGAAGAAGATAAGGAGGAAAAGGAGAACAAATAGAGGGAGAGAGAGAAGAGAAAGAGAGTGATAACACTGATAAGAGAGCAAAATAAGCTATTTTACTGTATGTATAAATTGTACTTGCAATAAAATTCATTGCTAAGTATTTGATAAAAACAAAAAGGAAATTCATTAATAAATACAACTATCTAGATGAATTAAGATGAGAGAGAAGGAGAAATAAAGGGAGGGGAAGAAAGATAGAGAGA
>NW_018113419.1:0-598 GCF_000183805.2 Loa loa | reverse complement strand
TTTTTTCCCGTTTTTTTTTAGGGTAAAAAAAACCTGATATTGTTTGATGAGTAATATTAAAATGATCGAAACCCTTTAAATATCGATATAATTAAACAAATATTCAGGAGGAATATGTTGGATTCATTTCTTCATCCTTTTTACCCAATCAGTTTGTCGCTTCTGTTTACCTTACGCATTTCAAATGAGGCGGCGTTGTATTTGTCGTTGCCATTTCAAAATCAAAATTTCCTCCCTTCTATTTGTTTAATTGGCTTGTCAAGTCTATCATTTCATATATTTTAATATATTTATAATATGATGTACATCTTTAAGCATGTATGCATGAGTGTGCATGTATGTATGTGTATGTGTGTGTGTATGTATGTATATGCATGTGTATGTGTGTGTATGTGTGTGTTGCTTTGATTAGAATTTAGAGTATATTTAATAAATTTGAAACAACCTTACCATGTTCATTAAAATGCTTCACAATGAATGTAGAGGATAAAATGAGAAAAACAAAAAAAAAAAGAAAAAACCAATAAATTCTTCATCTTTTCTTTTTTTTTCTTGTTGCTTTCTCTCTCTCTCTCTCTCTCTCTCTCTTCTTTTCTCT
>NW_018113418.1:0-598 GCF_000183805.2 Loa loa | reverse complement strand
ATATATATATATATATATAGATAGATTGAAGAGAGAGAGAGAGAGAGAGAGGAAGAAAGAGAGGGAGAGAGAAAGAAAACAAGAAAAGAAGACTGGTTTTCATGCAAAAATCCAACATAAATTGATATGCGAGACGAAATTTCGGTTTGGGTGATAATTGCATGTTTAGATGATAACACATATTGTTTGGATTGTTAACAAATTTAATTACCATTCAATTATATGATCTTATCATTCGGACAAAATTATCTCTTTTCTTCTCTATTAATCAATCTTTTGATTAAAATTATCACCTCTTATTCTATTCTACAGTAATGACCGATCTTTATTATATATCAAATAAATGATGATATCCAACAATTATTCATGAAACCATAATATTCTGATTAAATTACAAATATTTGTTATGGGAATGTTTTTAGCAATAATATTTTTTAATTCCTCTTTTTCTTTCATTCTTTTTAATCTTTAATTATACCAGTAAATATACACTCTTCTTTTTCAACTATCTGTTACTTTTTTGTTGATGTAATGAAATTATACTTGCTTCATCTTCTTTTTTCCATCATATCTCCTTCTTCCCCTCTCTCTCCCTCTC
>NW_018113417.1:0-598 GCF_000183805.2 Loa loa | reverse complement strand
CATGAACGTGAATACAGACGTGAATATGAAAGCATACGTGAAACGCATTCGTATTTTCATGTATGTAAATGTTTCCAAAATATGGCGATTTTGTTACCATCTATTTGTGAAACATACAGTTACAAGAAACATTTATTCGAACATTTTCGCCAGTTCTCGCAATTCTTTTATTCATACTTCAAATTTTGATCCTGTCTCCGACACGGTTTCTGCTGAAAAAAGCGCCGTACAAGGTAAGAAAAAATTGTAGTTTGTTTCATTAGGTTATCAATAATCGGACTTACTTTTTGATGAATCTGAATCTGAGACACTGGTAAAGGATTTTGGTTTTATACTAAACGAAAGGTATGTTATGTATTGATAATGATAATGCTAAATTACTGAAAAAAACAAATAAATGAAATTCCCCTTTATTTTAAATAGTTTGTTTACATTAAGTAATTTGCTTACCTGCGAACTTAACCTCCAATGAGCCATCGAACAGTGATTGCAGGAATCGACGATCAACTAGTACAAAGGCATAAAGCTCTGTACAGGACATTCATCAAGCACACCTATTTATCAAAATTGGTTAAACCATACTGAGCACCAATTGTAA
>NW_018113416.1:0-598 GCF_000183805.2 Loa loa | reverse complement strand
AAATCACATTTGTCCGATAAAGGAGTGTTGACAATTTCTGCAAGCAAAACAATTGCCGGCTTACCTGCAGCACGCAGCATACCTATTCGAGCATCCCCAAAAGAACTGGAAGCAGTGAGAAATCGACATCGGATGGCATAGGGCAGTTAAAGTGAACGTTGTGAAAGTTTCACCCATGTACTATTATTTATTTTGCTTTTTCTTCTTTTCTTTTTTTTTTTTTTTTTTTGTTGCACATTATAAAGGGGAAATGTTTCATTAATTAAATTTGAAGGTGTGGTCGTTGTCCCGCTTTTATGAACAGTAATAACTCTTCATATTCATTGTAATATTTATCGATCCATTTCATTTATAATTCTGCTAGTTTTTCTCGGACGAAAAATCTTTTATTTAGATCAACTGTATTTTATGCATCTTCAATTTTCCGTTCTTGAATATGTGAATAAATGGATGAAATTTGATTTTCGTGTTTTTATCAGACGCTTCTTTTTGAATCGTTTCACTTTATTTCATTACAAAAGCAATTAGCTGTCTTTTTGAAACATTCCATATTTATTCGTTTCGTCGTCCCGTACTGTATCATCAAATGGTTTATTAT
>NW_018113415.1:0-598 GCF_000183805.2 Loa loa | reverse complement strand
GTTGTTGTTGTTGTTGTTATCGTTATTACTATGGCTGATACTATTATTGCTAGAAGTAACACATGGTTATGGTTTATTCATAAATCTGGGGTTAATTACTAATTTTGTCATTTTAAGCAATAATTAAATACTAATATTACTATGCCAATTTTTATCGTATTAACATTTAATATATCAATTAGCTTTTTTTTTTTCATTTAATTTCATTTTGAAATAAAAATTTGAAAAAAAATTTTCACCATAATTTAATTTTGAAATTATCATTTCAAAATATTTTTTCAAGAATTGTAAGATTGAAATTTTTAGAAATATGGGCACAATAAGTGCACTAATTGTCATCTGTTGTTTGATTATTTCCGCTGCATTAACTGTAATTATTATTCTGGTAACTATACCAACTGAAATTACTCACGAATCAAATTTTCCCGAGATATGGATTAATCGAAAAAATATCCTCGATGATACCAAAAGAATACCATATAACCTGAAAAACGATTTATTACAAAATTTACCCGTAATTGGAACTACTGGAGCAACTTCAACTACTACTACTACTACTACTAGTACTACCACTACTATTATTACTACTACTACTACT
>NW_018113414.1:0-598 GCF_000183805.2 Loa loa | reverse complement strand
TTGTGTGCGATACTAAACGTTAGTCACAGTGGTTAGTATATATATATATATATATATATATAATAAAGTGGAGAACCTGGAGGGATCTATTTGCACAGTGGAATTGGTGTAATGTTTGACTAAATGAAATGCATAACAATTATCAAATAAGTCGCCAATCCCTATTATTATTATTGTTCTTACTGTTGTTGTTATTACTACTATTACTATTATTACTATTATTATTATTACTACTTATTATTACTATTATCATTATTATTATTATTACTATTATTATTATTATTATCATCATTATTATTATTACTATTATTACTATTATTATTATCATCATTATTATTATTATTATTATTATTATTATTATTATTATTATTATTCATTATTATTTATTATTATTATTATTATTATTATTATTATTATTATTATCATTATTATTATTATTATTATTATTATTATTATTATTATTATTATTATTATTATTATTATTATTATTATTATTATTATTATTATTATTATTATTATTATTATTATTATTATTATTATTATTATTATTATTATTATTATTATTATTATTATTATTATTATTATTATTATTATTATT
>NW_018113413.1:0-598 GCF_000183805.2 Loa loa | reverse complement strand
AAAGATTTTTTGTTATTAATTCAAATTTTATTTTTGAGTTTTTTTTTTTTGTAAATTTCTTTTTTTTTTCTTTAAATTTCAGAATAATGCTCAACCAACTCGATATGGTAGTATTCCAGCTCAGGCTGTACATCAAGCATTAGGTATTGGTAATGGTCAATCAACTAATTCAATTTTAAATGAAAATCAATCAACAATATCAAGTGATCAACAGATACCTATTGTTCTTTAAGCATATTCTTGATCATGTTCCTGAATGCCTACCTGGTGATTAACAGATACCTATTTGTTCTTTAAGCATATTTCTTGATCATGTTCCTGTTCTTTTTTTTGTTTTTCTGCGATCGTTAAACTATTCATTTTTTTTTCCGGATCCAGTTTATTTCTGAGCTGTTTAATCAGCCAATATTTTTTGTATGAAATATATTGTTTATGTATATAAATTTGAAATTGAAAAGTTATGAATTTATCAAATTTTGAAATAACGGGAAAAAAAAGAAAGAAAAAAGGAATAATTTCAAAAGAAAATTGGAAAAAACCAATAAAATAAGGCGTAAATTATATTGATACTAAAGAGGAATATAAATTTAAAAAAAAA
>NW_018113412.1:0-598 GCF_000183805.2 Loa loa | reverse complement strand
CACTTTCTTTCAATGGTTTCACTGGAATTTGTATTTTGCGCTTTCTGTTTGCACACATTCATTTTAGATTTCTTCGCATTTCATTTACCTCCCGTTTCGAACGAACTTTTACTTACTTTCCCTAATTCAGTTATGTATTTTTCTACAATTTCCACTTTATGCCTTTTGGTTATTTTACTTTTTGCATGCTTTTTACTTTTTTTTTTAACATTTCATTACGTACATTATTTTTTCATACTTTTTACTTATTGTATTTGTGCACGTTTTATTACTGTATTTTCGCATGTCTTTTATTCACTTTATTTGTAAATATTTTGTTACTAACTTTGTTTTGCATGTTGTTTACTTAATTTTTGTGCATATTTTATTACTTACTTTATTCTTGCATTTTTCTTCATAAACTTTACTTTTAGTCACTTTTTTTGCGACATTCCATTACGTACTTTATTTTCACATACCTTTTACTTACTGTGTTTATACATGTTTTATTACTTTATTTTTCCATGCCTTTTATTCACTTTAACTGTGGATATATTACTCATTACTTTATTTTCACATGTCATTTATTTATTTATTTACGTTTTTTTTTTTTGCATGA
>NW_018113411.1:0-599 GCF_000183805.2 Loa loa | reverse complement strand
AAAAATTTTTTTTTATCGCGATATAACTCTATTTTGTTAATTGAAAAAGGGGGTTAATATTTTTAAAGTATGACTTACGTACATTTCTATCGCGTAGCGGATTGTATTGTGAATGTACGGCCAGTTGAAAGTTTTATTATAATCCGTATGTCAAGTAGCATGGAACGATTTCCAATATGTGATTAAGAGTGAATATCGAGGAAGTATTGTAGATACAAGTCCGAGGAATATTGCGAGAGGAATTATCAAGCTAATCAGTCTATCCCCTCCTATTCAAAATTGAGGATTATATATGTTAAAAGATGGGAATGGTTTACATTAAACATCGTAACAAGATCTAATGAGAAGATTAAGATGTGAATTTGGAGAAAAATGTACATTTAGATAGATATTGCAAGCAATTGCTAGCAAAGGCATTTCCTGTATGACAGGAAAACGAAGATATGAGCTTAGATAAAAACAGAAAGAACATGGGAAATTAATAGAAAATAAATGTAAGGAATAAAAAATGATTAAATGATTTGTAATGTTGTTAACATTCATTTACAATTTGAATAAGAAATTTATTTTATTATTTATTTGGAATTTCGCGATATTGA
>NW_018113410.1:0-599 GCF_000183805.2 Loa loa | reverse complement strand
TTTTTTTTTTTTTATCCCTATTTAAATTGACAAATAAAAATGTAAATGAAATAAGATAATGGAAAAGTTTCAAGTTTAAAAAAATGATCCATAAGCTTATGCTTCATATCATTTGCAAAGAAAAAAAAAAAAAAAAAAAAAAACAATTAAAAATGATAACACTATGCATTTCTCTTTCTCTTTGTGTATGTATGTATGTGCTCTATCTATATGTATGTGTATGTGTGTATGTGTGTATGTGTGTGTGTTTGTATGTTTGTATGTAATATTTTGTATGTATTCATAAATGTTTCGTGTTAACCAGGTATCTTTTCTATCTATCCCTATTTTTTCTCACTAATATAAACATTTGCTAAAATACATAATACCCCAATAGTAGTGATATTGGAGGTGAATGTATATCAATCAATAAAAATCATTTTCATATACCGTTCTATCTTTCTAAATATTATTTATATGTACAATATGTAATATGAAATTATAAAATACAAAAAAAAAAAANANANANANANANANATATATATATATATAATAATAATAATAATAATAATAATAATAATAATAATAATAATAATAATAATAATAATAATAATAATAAT
>NW_018113409.1:0-599 GCF_000183805.2 Loa loa | reverse complement strand
TATATATATATATATATATATATATATATATATATATATATATATGTATATATATATATATATGTTGTTGATGGAATATCGAAGTGTTGTTTCTACATCGACATACATTCGCTCATTATGGAATAATACAAGTGTTATAAATTCTCTTCGGTTTTACTTCTAAATCCTTCAGTGACTTAAATTCCTTATTCAAAATTTCATCTATTTTTTATGAAATGTTCATAAAAAACCGTTCCTTTAGGATGATCCCCAAATTACTGGCATATGTTTATGTTATCGTTATCCACATATCGTCAAGACAGAAGTATGTCTGTGCGAAGCAGCACTTTGATATTGCATCAGCAGATTTAGTCACCCATTATGTACTCTAATTTTTAATATGTTTGCATTTTTTTCCTAGGGAAGAGAAGTAGGGGCAAATGCATGTTGTTTCAACGTAATAACGTCGAGCATTTTTTCAACAGTAGATTTGTGAACTGCGTATATAAGTTATTGCTGATCGGAAACAGCGTTGTCTTTGTTTCTCATCTAAGAGTTTTAGAAAAATTTGGGGAGTACTGCAGATTACAGTGATAAGAGAATTCGGTTATAGTTGACCG
>NW_018113408.1:0-599 GCF_000183805.2 Loa loa | reverse complement strand
AACAATAGTTACATCAAATTTAAATTTACCCTCATTGAAAGGAATGGGAAAATGAAACTACAGTATGTATTATATATGGTAATATTTGTTACATCAAATTTTAAATTTACCCTTATTGAAAGGAATGGGAAAATGAAACTACAGTATGTGTTATATATGGTAATATTTTTTGAAATGATACTTTTTAATTTATCAAAAATTAAAAAGTATTTAGAAACAAATAGTTTCATCCTGACTTATTTGACTAACCATTAGCATTCTTTAAAGGGAAATTACAATTATAAAAAATGATGAAACTTTTTTTTCAGCCTAATGATACAAAATTTGCATTTTTGGTCAAAAAAAAACATTCGTTGCATTATTTAAAATATCAAAATTAATAATGAAACTAAAAAAAAAGAAAAAAACCATATACAATAGATGAAATATTCATGGAAATCATATTTAATGAAAGCTATCGATGACGTTTTTTTTCTTTTTGGCATGAAAATTAAACAAAATAGAAGAAATATTTTTGTCAAAAAAACGTGAAAGAAGCTAGAATTCAGATAATATCAAATGAAATTGAAAAATATTGAAAAAGTAAAATTGAAATTTTT
>NW_018113407.1:0-600 GCF_000183805.2 Loa loa | reverse complement strand
AAAAAAAAAAAAATTGAAAATAGAAAAATAAAAAAAGGAAAAAGTAGAGAGGAAAAAGAATGTGTTGAATTTAAATTTCTTTTAATTTTTTTGGAATGTTTTTAATTTATTTCTTATTTAACCTCAAATACGTCAATAATCATTTTACAAATGTTATACTTTTTCTCGTTCAAAATATTCAATTAAATAATTAATATATATATTTGTTTAAATCTAACAAAAATGTTTTGGTAGAAAAAAAAAAAAAAACGAAAAAAAGCGATATCGCTTATAAATTAAAGATATGGTCATATTGAATACTATACCTACACATATATGCATGTATATGTAAGTCCAGAAATAGGCCATCATACCTTTTGGCTATATTCTTGCATTCATTGAAAATCCATCCTATCACTTATCAATGTTTCACCTACAATCTTTAACAACTATTGCTATTTTCTTCAAGTTTACATTATTTCACCTTTTTTTTTCTGAAAATATATGCATAAATTGGTATTCTTCACAAAAATAATCAATGTTCTATCTTTAACAGTACTTACCATTGATAATTATTTGTAATCCAAGAAATAAAATGAAAAAAAAAGTGAAATCCATTTG
>NW_018113406.1:0-600 GCF_000183805.2 Loa loa | reverse complement strand
CAAATTCGGAATGCACGATTGCATTCCGGAATATAGACTGATGGTTTATCCAACCCATTTTGCCGAAAAAAAACTCCTTTTTGAACTGATGAGTTGATCAATTTAGGTATCAAAATATTTATTTTTTAAATTTTATGTAACAAACCATTTGCTTGAGAAATTTACAAATTCTGATTAAAACCACTCATAACACTTTTTTTTTGATTTCGCTGATAGAAGCTGATGGTTATGTTTGGGATATTTGAAAAAGCATGATCCACAATGTGTTTGGTGTGGTACAAACTTATTATCAAATCTAATTGATCGGGGGATGGCTGATATAGCTCGAATCGACAACAATCCAGAATAACAAATTAATTCCTTGCTAACGGATTCACTAATGACATCAGATTTGTATAAACAAGATTTAAAAGCAATTCTTTATCATTATAGCAGACAAATTACTTCATCAAAGCATTTATCAAAACTGGTTGAAGATATTTTTGATATTTCCGAAATTTCGCCAAGAAGCGCAAGCATTCGTCGAATGTACTCAAAGCTCCAATGGAAAATTTTTTATACATTCTTATATATATATATATATATATATATATATATATA
>NW_018113405.1:0-600 GCF_000183805.2 Loa loa | reverse complement strand
TCCTAACCCACGTGCAGGTGGACCTCAAAAAAAAACCATCTATTTTACCCTTTCTTCCTTCTTCCCATCTTCCGTAACTTTTAAAGTGTTACCAAATTCAGTAACAATAAAGTATCAGGAAATACCTCCAGGATCACGGTTTTCATCGACTGCTCCAAATAAATTGTTAGCAAATATCGGTCCATTGTCATTAATATCGCGTAAATTAACCTGAAAAGTTGCGAAACAAATAAGAATTTGCGGAAAATTAAGCAATCAATTTGATATAATCAATAATTGAACATTTAGCGAACTATAAAATATAATACTTAGTTTGGAAGGATGAATGAAGAAGTAGAAGTACACATACTTAGCAGACAAATGCTTCCTGTACAGTTTACTTTGATTTTATTTCTGCAAAATTACGGTAAAAAAAATAGTCGAAAAAGTAATATAAAGAAGTGAATATTCTTATCAATACTGTCAATGTTTTTGGTTAAAAACACGCTTTACCTGCACATCAGCGTAGCCAATCAGTCCATGGCCATCATCGTCAATCGCTTGTACAATGAATTTCCAGACAGATACACCAGCTGGAGGATCACGATCCAGGGACCGTAT
>NW_018113404.1:0-600 GCF_000183805.2 Loa loa | reverse complement strand
TATATATTACTACCCTACTCATACATCATTATGTTCTATTAAGATTATTTAATTAATTATCAAGTGATATAGAGTAATTCTGATAATATTATATGCAATCGATCAATCGATCGATCGATCGATTGATCGATCGTTTATAGTTCTTCTCTTGTATGATAAATTGTAATGTTAACAGTTAATCAATCTGTTCCTCAGTTTCCTTTCAATTATTTTGGATTTTTGCTATCTGATCTTTGATCTTTTTCATTAATTGAAACTATTAATTGAAATTAATTGAAATTGAAATAATTGAAATAATTTCAATCCAATCCTTGATTTTTTCTATTAATTGAAATAATTTCAATCTATCGCTAATATATTTACACGCTAATATTACTCAAATACATGATAAGACAGATTATCAATTATCTCTCCTATGAAGTGTCTCGTAATAGTTCATTTGAAATCAGCTGATAATTTCCTAAAATGATATCAATCCTATCATATGCCTCAATAGCAAGTATATCTAAAATAGCAATTTTTATATTTAATCGTTTGATAAGATGAAATGAAATGAAGTGAAATGAAATGAAATGGAATGAAATGAATGAATGGAATAAA
>NW_018113403.1:0-600 GCF_000183805.2 Loa loa | reverse complement strand
TACTACACACATATATATATATATATATATATATATATATATATATATATATACACACATACAAGTTCGAACTTACGGTTTTCTTAGAATCCACTTCTGTAAAAGAAATGGCTCACATGTACTCATTTTATCGGCTCTATTGCAATCGTCAGTGGTACCAATTAAGCTCTTCTGCCTTTTTTGTGATTGTTTCTGGTGCTGATAAAGATGCTGTTGAACCTTCTATGAATTTTAGTGTGCGAATCCTATAACGGTCTATACATTCCATTGAAATTCATTAAACAATATCCTTGGACCTCACCAACTGCAGCGGAAATCATTCATTTTCCACTGCTACCCTCCCTCATCCCACCCCTTTCTGCAGACCCCTTCCATGGCAACTAATATTATCATGCACATGTAGTGAGCATTGCTAGTGCTCGATATGATTTTGCATATTCCTGTGATGTTTATCATTTGTTAATGGTTACTGTTCAGTTTTCTGCATCATTATTGAGCAGACCTGTAAAATGATGAGTACTGATGGAAGTACTCCGGGTGTTGCATATATATATATATATATATATATATATATATATATATATATATATATATATATAT
>NW_018113402.1:0-600 GCF_000183805.2 Loa loa | reverse complement strand
TTACCCTATTTTCTATTATGTCTATTACTCTATTACGCTGTTACGTCTGTTACGTCTATTACGTTTATTACGTCTATTACATCTATTACATATTACAACGTAAATTACATTTTAGAAATAACATATAGAAAAAGATTGTAATAGTTCTCGTAAAAATTATAGAATTAAGCAATAATACTATGCTTTTTTGTCCATTCACGTTAAACGTATGTAAGGTTGCAACGGAAATGTAACGTGATAGAGGTCAAAAGTCAAGATTTCGAGATTCCATGGAAACGTGAAAAAGTAAGCATTGCCAAAAGGATTGAAATTTTGTAAAATGTCAACAACAACAACATAACATGAATGTTCTCGTAAACTCGTAAAATTCGTCCTACCGCGAATTATTCGTCCTACTGTACAATCATTCCGCTCTATCATTCGTTCTACCGTAGAATCATTACGTTCTATCATTCGTTCTACCGTAAAATCATTTCCGTTCCATCATGCGTTATACCGTGGAACCATTCCGTCCTGTCATTCGTTCTACCGTAAAATCATTTCATTCTTCAAGTAAACAGCGATTTTGACAGCTAGTTGAAATTAATGAAGGATGAATCT
>NW_018113401.1:0-601 GCF_000183805.2 Loa loa | reverse complement strand
TTTTTAATTTTTTTTTTTTGAAATTCCCACGAATATTCTTTTTATTCATGCTTTTTTCTCATTGCTAAAAGATTTATTTCACCTAAAAAAAAAATAGTAAATATTGACAAGGATGATATTTTATTGTTCCATTCTTTTTATTAATAGTAACATTTAAATATTTCATATATATATATATATACAAAAGCAAATGACATATAGATATTGTTAAAACGGTGATGATTTAAATTATATTTCAAAATTTTCTTTTTCGTTTGGAATATTTCAAAATTCAAATTTTTATGACCGTTTGTAAAAAAAGAACGGAAAAATTATTATTATTATTCCTAATATGAATTCATTTCTTAAATCTCTTCCTTTAATTCGTCTTTTTTTTTTTTTTTTTCTTATGATTGCAATTGTTAAGCAAATTTTGACCTATTAAAATTTTAACGAAAAAAAAAAGAAAAACTAGTTTTTGGATTTTATATAAATTTCCCTTCACTTTAAATAGTTTTAAAATACCTTAAATTTGTTTTTTTTTGAAAACTATTAGAATTATAAATTCTTTCCTTTTTGCATACACCTATCATTGTTACTATCTTTAAAAGCTAAACATCTC
>NW_018113400.1:0-601 GCF_000183805.2 Loa loa | reverse complement strand
CGTGACATAAAGTAAATTTTGTGTTATTTTTTTTTTTTCTAGATAGTTTTGATAAAATTTGATAAAATAATTTTTGTATCACTTTTCGCTTCTTTATAATCATCATTCTCATCGTATTTTTCTTTCTTTATTTCATAACCATAATTAATTAGTAATAATATTGACAATAATAGTGGTGATAATAATAGTAATAATGACAACAATAATGGTAATAATAAATAATGATAATAATAACAATGGTAATAATAGCAGTGGTGTAATTAATGCAATTTTAATGTTGCAATTAATTTTTTCCCTAATTGATTAATTTAATTGGTGGGAATTTTTCGCATTATTTTTCGGTAACAAAAATTTCTACACCTCATTTGAATTTATGGCAAAATTTTAACTATAGCAGGTCATCCATCCTATTTACATCTAATTTTTTTAAAGATGATTTATTGATAATTTTAAATTTCAGTGCACTAATCACCTAACAACAAATTGTTTGTTACATTTATATTTTGGAACATTAGCTCTTTTTTTTTTTTTTCAATTGCTTAGGAAAAAAAAAAATTGAGCTAATTTTTTTTCTTTTTTCACCCCTCTTTTTACATCTATT
>NW_018113399.1:0-601 GCF_000183805.2 Loa loa | reverse complement strand
ATATATATATATATATATATATATATATATATATATATATATATATATATCATTAAATCCTTTGAATTTTATAATTAATTAATTATGTATATATATATATATCATTAAATCCTTTTGAATTTTATAATTAATTAAAATTACAAACATTTGACCATTGGAAAGAGGTCAAAAATCATTAAAATATTTATGATTAGCTATTATTTGCAACATTTCAAACTTATCAAACAATGATTTAATTTAATTTAAATGTTTACAAAAAGACTATAAATTGCTGTTATGTGCAAAGAGGGATGAAATGAAATTGAAGAAATTTCAAAAAATATTTAATGATTTAATTTTGCATAACATTGTTCTTTATAAATTTTTTTTTAAAGCACATTTTTTGAAAAGAAAAAAAAAGAAAAGGAAAAAAAAGGAACGAAAGAAAAGATGAACTATGAACTATTTTACTGATAGATTTTTTTTCCTTTTTTTGAAATTACTTATTGCTATTATAATAGCTGATATACGATGCTAATATACGGTTTTTTTCTTCGAAAAATTTTAAAATATTTGAAAAATTAGAAAAAAACTTAAATCCTATAATTTCCCTATTTTTTTT
>NW_018113398.1:0-601 GCF_000183805.2 Loa loa | reverse complement strand
AAATTAATCTTTAGACTTTTGTAAATTCCATGAGAATTTTATTTACTCGGTATTTTTCAAGCTATCTTACAAGTTATCTATAACCTTACCGTAAATAAATAGTATAGATTTCATCCTGTACTTTTGCACATGCCTTATTTGAATCGTTCATAGATTCTTTTCGTTCAAAACCAATGATTAATTTAAATTTGAGTCAATTAAACAAAAAAACTGAAATGCTTGCTTATATCATGTAACTTCTCGGGAAAACTTTCCGTGAGGATTTCCGCAATTTGTACTTTTTGCGTATTGGTTTTTTTTAAAGTATGCGACACATAATTTTCAATTTTATTATTCAAAACGTTTTTCGATCTTCAACTCATTGTACTTATTAATTTCTGGAATATATGACAGTATCGATTGCATTTTTTGGGCTTAATTAAAATTTAATTTATTGCAATCCTTCAATTATTCGTGATTATTTCTATTGAACTGAATCAGTTATTCGTTGGAAGATGAGATAAGATGGGATAAACTTGAGAAAAAATTACGCAGCATGCACTGCAGCACAGTTGCATTTCAGAGTATAAAAACTGCACGCATGCAACAGCTACTGCCTTAC
>NW_018113397.1:0-601 GCF_000183805.2 Loa loa | reverse complement strand
CGAGTGTTTGATAGGTCAATGGTTTCCATTTGAAAAAAATTGCTGCTTTGTTTTCTACAATTTTCAAATTGTTCTGATTTTTTTTGTTATCTTTTGCCTTCTTGTCTTGAAATTTTCTGTCCTTTTCTCTCATAGTCACTTGATCATTCGATACGAATGGCGTCGCTAGAGCTATTGCTTCTATGTTACTTCATGTAATATGTATATTTCATCTATTCAAACAAACTTATGGCATCATGTTCTCAGTGTTTGTTTCTGATTTTCCTAATTTTTGTTCGATTTTTCATTTTCAACCTCCTTGTTAATTTTAGATTTTTGTCCAGAATTCCTGTATTTTCGTCATGGTGTTGTTAGCTTAAAAAAAAAGTGTACTTACCTGCAGAGATTCACTTTCCTGTACTTTATCAATTAATCATTGCCGTTATCATTAGAAATCCGGTTATCATTTGCATTGATTTAAATAATACACTAAATGATATCACATTTGAATGGATTATATACATGTATATATATATATATATATATATATATATATATATATATATATATATATATATATATATATATATATATATATATATATATATATATATATATATAT
>NW_018113396.1:0-602 GCF_000183805.2 Loa loa | reverse complement strand
TATTGTAAACAATGTAAATTGGTCAGATGATTTACAATAGGAAATTTATTTAATTATATATTTGTATGGTTGGAGTCTCGCGAGTAAAAATTCGCGACAAATGTTATCATTAAAATAAGGACTAAATATAGAAATATAACTTCTAGGAAATACCAAACAACCAACAAAACAAGCCGTAATTTAGTTCAAAATGCGTCTTTCAGCCTCTTTCATGATTCTTTTTCTGTAATTATAAGCGATTATTCAGGAAACCTTTAATGCAGGCAGTACTGGTGAAGATTCATTCATTCCTGTCATGAGTTACTAGGTGATGTTGCAAATGTTGTTTTAGTCTGAAACTTTTATTGCATGTCGGACAAATGTACGGTTTCTGTTTGGTATGAATTCTCATATGCACATCCCTGTTGTATGATCGACAGAAACTTTTGTCGCATGTCGGACAACTGTTCTGCTTTTCCCCGGTATGAGACAACTTATGGTATTTTATATGTGATATGATCTTTCCACATAAATCACACAGCAATTTCTTCCTTTCCCTTTTCTTCCGTGCGAGTTCCTCTACACTATTTCGTTTGACGCTCTCTTCTTTGACTGTTAAATTT
>NW_018113395.1:0-602 GCF_000183805.2 Loa loa | reverse complement strand
CCGATCAGAAACTGCTTTACCCGTTTTATGAAATGTCCGGATAAAGGCATTAATGAATGATTTATTGCAAATTTCAAATAATTCCACACCAAATTTCATGTAATTTCATAACACTTAGTTCAACTTTCATTGTTGAGTCCGAGCTATCCCTTCGCATGACATAATAATGATCAGATAAATGTCATCCGGTAAGTTACCGCTGTCATGACAAGCATTCTGCATATTAATCTTACAACTCATTGTAATAAAATAAATTTATTCTTGAACATTATATCATCTCGAATGAATAAGTTCTGAAGCAGTGTCGAGAAAGATCGACATTGGAACACGAAATCTTCACTGATGGACATAGTATCTAAGGACATTTTTTTAACACTAAAAAAGAAGGGATGGCGGAATTATCAATGGTTGAAAACTTGAACATAGCACTTTTTATATTTTGACTTTGGAATCCTTAAGTATGTCTGTCCATTCATTTTCAAATCATTCAGATTTTTGCTCTATTTTCCGCATTGCTCGAATTGGGCGGAAGAACTGAGTAAGACAGGCAATTATAAAAAACTGGATTTTGACCATCAGTTCTGTTCTCCAGCGATTACAAT